>NW_026992759.1:0-33420 GCF_028769735.1 Zonotrichia leucophrys gambelii
CCCAATATTGATAGCAAAGAAAACATCAGAATTTGTATCTCACAATCATGTCCAACCTGTTGTCAGTTATGGCCACACTCCCTGTCCTGGCTGACAGTAGGAGTGATTTGGCCACTGTCAAAAATGAGAAAGCAGAGTAAATTAATGACAGAATGTTGTGATGCCTCAGGGCATCCTTGCAGGATCACCTGTAGCTGTCAGCCACCTACTCTGACACAGAGTCAGCATTGATCACCACGGACCCGTTTTCTTTGAAATCTGGGGGGATTTTTTTCCATTTGGCTCTGGCCTTCCATCTCCTTTCTATCCTCACCTTTTCCTTCAGTTGTCTTTCCTTTTCCAGTAAAATCCATGTTTGAACCCTTGCTTCTGCCTGGCAGAAGTGTCTGGGTTTGCGTTTAGGAACGCTCTCAGAGCAGTCAGCGCCGGGAGTTTGGTCCCAGCCTTTGAGCAAGGCTGGGTTACTCCAATCGCCGTCACTCAGCACAGAGAGGCAGAGCCAGATGTGTCTGCTGCCGTTGGGGCCGTGTCCAACACAACCTGCACCAGCCCAGCATGGGGCTGCCCCTTTGTGACATGCTCACCATGGTTCTCTCGTTTCCATGGCTGCAAAACCCCACCCCAACTCCATCCCCTTCCATTCCCTTGCCAAGGGCAGCCAGCCCTAAGCCCAGACGGGCCAGGCCTGAGCGTTTCACACTGTCTAGGCGTTATGAATATGAACGAGACCAAACTTTCTCCAGAAAAAGAGGTTCTTGTTTATTAAAATAGCTACAAGGAACGGAGCACCAGGATAAGCCCAGGCACCCACACAGCGAGCCAAAAACAGAACAGTGCGCTAACCCCAAGTGTACTGGGCTGTACCCAGAAAAAAACAAGTATCCAAAACTAAGAACTCTGACCCAACTGAACTCCCCCCCCCCCCCCCCCCCCCCCCCCCCCCCCCATTTATAGCCCCGTTTGAGTCCATGATTGGTCCATTTTGGATCTGCATGACGATTGGTCCATTTCCAGGCTTCTCATTGGTCTTAAACACCATTTACTCTGGACCAGTCGTTTCTGCAGGGCTTCGAATGATTGGTCAGATCTTCCATCCAATCCATCTTTGACCTCACCTTTTCCCACCAGACCACTGTTCCACCAAACCCTGGACCCTTCTCCTAGCACATTCTAATAAGCCCCCCCCCCCACTTTTAACATAATACAATTAATATAACATAATTAATACAATATAATTGAACTATACCCTTATTTAACTTAACTTTTACCTATAACACAGGAAGGAGACCCTTTCCAAAGGTACTTTTCAGGGCCTTTATTTCTGTAGTTCCTACTCAGTTCTAGGTTGCAGCTGGTTGGTGTGGGATTTTGTTTAATTCTCTTCACATCAAACAAAGTGGTGGGACGCAAACAATGGCACCGGGCTCTCAGGACTCTAGCTGGTCAGAAGACCCCAAGTTAAGTTAGAAAGTCTCTTTTCCCAGCCAGGCGGTTGAAGAAGGAGTCAGAGCTCTTCATTTCTCGGTCTCAAGGTTGTTTCTTGTATCTTGTCTATAACTTCTTTCACCTGACCTGCCAAGGTTCGCTCAGCAAGAATGTCAGAGGCACTCTGCCTGCCTCAGAGGCGGTGTTATCTTTTTTTACTAAAAACTACGTGTACAATGTTTACAATTACTTTCCAATACCTGTCATCTATGTTAGACAATTTTCTACTCTAAACAAGTCTAAAAGTGCCAACATCACAGCTGAAGATTGAGGCTAGGAAAAAGGAACAAGGCACACCCAAATTCCTCCATCTTGGGACCCCAAGCCCTCATTCTAAAAGCTTCAAAAATCTATTTTTCACCCCGTGACAAGCTAACTATTATTCTACTGAAAATTTCATGGCTTGTAATTCTTCATATAAGGTAGGTAATTCTTTTTTCCAAGGGCTAGATCAAATGCACAGGGGTCTTGGGCTCTGTGCCAAGGTCTCTGAGCCCCCTGGGCAGGGGCTTGAGTCCTCCAGGGCAGCCAGAGGAATTTCCTGGGTTCTGACACCCGGCAGTGGAAGTGAAAGCAGCTTTGCACTTCCCAGCAGATGACCCAAAAATCAGTTGGCTGAGAGCTGTAGGGAACAAACTGACCTTTCAAACGTTCCTCTTTTGCTTTGCTTCATTGTTCCCTGGGGCTTTTTTCTCTGCGTTCTTTATTGCACAGACACCCGAACCCAACATAAACATGATCTACCTCAAAACATTTTGATCCTGGCAGTTCCTGAAAATTCCAGATTTTCTTAATGGAAATAGCAAGGGGCAGTCATTCTGAAATACTCCCCAAAAGAGGAGGTAAAAACAACTCATCCTTGACATCCTTGATTTGGCAGAACTAAGTCCAATCTATGGGACCCCTGGGGCTGATCCCTTTTTCTCAATCTGCAAAATTATTTCTTCAAGTCTCATCTCTCCTATCTATTCAAAGAAGCTTTGCACTCTTCATTAGATGCCCCCAATGTTCAGTGGGCCAATATGATCAGTGTATCTGTAGGGTGTAAATTGGCCATGCAGAGTTCTCCTTTGTTGTTCAAGGGGCTTATTCCCACTTTCTTTCCTGCAGACACACCCAAACCCAACATTGCAACACAAAGCAATTCTCATTTGGACTGTCCCTGAAAATTCAAACTTATGCTCAGGGCATTTCCCTGTCCCCAGGGACAGGCTCCAAGGCTGGGCTCTCACCTGCACAGAATGAAGAAGAGCTGCTGCCCTTGCCAGCGGCTCCGGGGTCTCGCCATCAGCGCTTTGAATGCAGCTTTTGTACACACTCTGCCTCTCTGAGCCCAGCAGCATTCCCGGGCATCAGCAGTGCTGCTGCAGGCCAACATCCCCCAGGCACAGCTGCAGCAAGGAGATTGCAACAAGGTCTGGCTGCAGGAGTCTCCAGCCTGCAGCAGCCCTTCACCTGCGGCAGAATCATCTTGCGCTGCCATGAGGGAGCAAAGGGGTTAGGGGCTCTTTGCAGATGGGGGTCTCCTCCATGTGCTGCTGCTTGCTGGGCTGATACAGCTGCTGGTGCCCTCCCCCACAACTGTACCAGGAGCCTGTCTGGGAAAATAACACTGCCAGTGCCAGTGCCAGCCACCCATCCCTGCCATGGCCCTGCCCACAAGGCGTCCTGCCCACTAAACTGCTCCAGTCAGGTGATGTCAGACACCATCAAAATACATTCAAACAATGCATTTTCCACACTCTGGCAAAATCATGGCCATACAGGCCACGTGCTGGAGGCAGACTGCTGTTGGCAGAATGGGGGAAGCCCCAGCAGCTGCTCTCCCCAGGCTGGATGGCCATGGCAGCAGAGGCCAGTCTCTCACCGTGCCCACTGCTGTGGGACCCAGTGCTTTGGACATGTTCCCACTGAACTCAGGCTGCAGCTACAGCAGCACCATGCCTTCACACATTTGATAACAAAGAGCAGGAATGACACACAGGACTGCCCCAAGAGCTACAAAAAAAAGGGGTGAGGGAGGGGACAAGTGAGTTAGAATAGCTCATTCCTTTTTAATACAAGCAGGGATTTTAGCAGGGATACTAGGCTAATCATACTGGGCCCTGGTTTGTAAGCCTTGTCTCTAGCAATTCCCACCAGTCTGCAAGCATTTTTCACTACAAAGGAGTAGATAAGATTTTACAGCACGTACATGAGCAAGTCTGAGCCAGAACTCAAAGTACAAGACAAATAGTCCCAAATCAGCCACCCACGGGGAAAGGAAAAAGAAAAGCAGATGAAGCAAGTGCCATTGTGGCTGAATTGCCTGCATTTATCCCATGGTCAAACCTTTCTGAATAAAAGCACCTCAGTTCAAACACACAGCTTAAGATCAAGGAATTCAAGTGTTTTGAGAGCATTAAAAGCCTAATTTCTATGACATTCAAGGAATGGTAGATGCTAAATTCTTTAAGAACACAAATGTGGGTCTGTTTGGGACTGCATGCTTCCAAAGCAGGAATGGAGGTTTAGAATTGCAGAACTGTTTCCATTGGAAAAGACCTTTAAGATCATAGAGTCCTCCTAATAACCTGAGACCACTAACACTGCCAAGGCCACCACCAAAGCATATCCCAGGAAATGTCGTGGGATGGGACATCCTTCCTGTCTCCTTTGTCTCCCAGGAGCCCCTTGGAAAGAGAAATGTCCACACAGGCTTTATCTGACTCCTTCCCAGCCAGCCTTTCCCTCACTCCTGGGTCTCATTTGCTCCACGGGTTTCACCAACTCGCTCAGCTCAGAGGAGCTCTCAGAGGAGAAAATGCTGCCTGGTGTGGGGCTGTCTGATCCCTGTCTCATCTTCATTCCATCTGCCCTGCTCCCTCTCCCATCAAAGAGACCGAAGGATCCCCCCAACCCCACTGTGCTGCACCAGATCCCAGGTACGTTCCCTCCTGTGCTCCTTGGTGGCTCCCTCCCAAAGCCTGGCCAGGGCCCCAGGAGGAACCAAGGCAGCTGACTTTGATCCTTCAGCCCCAAACAAGGCCAGATGTCAGATTTCATGGCCTTGTCTGGCTTCTAAATACACAAAGGTCAATCCATGTTTCACTAATGAGTGGCTGCATCTATCACAGGGCTAATGACCATGGATATTACATCAGGGAGCAGATACAAAGATAACCTTTGCTTGTAAGGTTCATCCAGAGGCCACCTTTGGCTCAGGGCCTGCTGTTCAGGCCTCACTCAGGGCTGGTGTCCAGGCCTTGGCACTTCAGGGACGTGGTTTAGTGCTGGGCTTGGCACTGCTGGGTGAGTGCCTGCACTGGGTGAGCTCAGAGGGCTTTTCCAACAGAAAGGATTCTCTGATTCCATGATTATACCCACTGCATTCAACTGGGTCTATTTTAGCAGCATTCCTTTGCTCCAAAAGTTCCCTCTTGCCCAGCTCCTGTGGCCTGAGGCTTCAGCTCCTGGTGCTGAGCTGCTCATGCTGAGACAACTCAGAGAGAAGAACACAGTCCATGCAATTCCTTCTGGGACATGGAGAGGAGAGGCTGTGCAAACAGGAGCATTGTTTGGTGTGGCCTCCTCTCTGCCCTTCACACATTTCAGCACTTTGAACCAGCCAAGAGCTTTCTCCAAGAGTGCAATGGAGCAGTTGTTCCTGCTCCCAGGCCTGGCTCTCTCCAGTCTCTGACCTTGCCTGGTTCTGTTCCTCTTGCTGTGCCCTCTGTTGCCCCAGGGCTCGCTGGCTGCTGCCCAGGACTGTGGCACTGGCACAGATCCAGTGCTCCAGACCCTCCCTTCTGTGCCCTTGGAGCTGCCTGGGCACAGCAGCCTTTTCCATCTGGAAGCTCCCCATGGACAGGGAGTGCCCAGCTCCGTTCCTTGCACAGCCTCCAGGAGCCCAGGGCTGCCATCTCCAGTCCCTGCTGGCACTGGGGGCTCCCAGGTGCCTCAGGCTGCTGTGACACCGCTGCACATGGGAGGGAAGAGGGGCAGGGGCTGTGCTCAAAGTCAGCTCCATGTGCTGCTGCTGCTGCTGCTGCTGCTGCTGCTGCTGCTGCTGCTGCTGTGGGGTCCTTTGTGCAGCCCTGGCCCAGAGTCAGGGATCAGATCCTGCCAGTCTCTTCCAGCCCTGGCTGCTCAGAGTTTGGGCCTTGGAGCCTCAGGTGGCCAAAGGCAGCTGCTGCTGGTCCCTCTGTGTGCCCGTGTTCAGCAGTGCTGCTCCATCAGTCTGTGCCCAGCAACGGGGAAAAGCCTCAGCCCTGCAGGGCCAGGAGCTGCCGGGCTCTGCCTGAGCAGCTCAGCCAGCAGGAAGGGAGCTGCTCCACATGGGAACCAGGAGCAAAAAACATTCCTTTGATAGGACATGTTTTCTATTTAAAAGAATAAAAGGAAAAAGAAAAAAACTATTTAAAATGTGAAAGATAAAAACAAAACCAAGGTACCAGTGAAAAAACTTCTATAACTTTGCATTTAAAGGTAAATGATCTTTTTTAAAAGAGAACTCAGTTATTTACATTGTAAATGTGCTGATGCCATGGATCCATCTTACTGACCTCAGCAGCCTTTTAAAAGTGTTTCCAACATTGGTATTGGAAATTGTGGTTGAAGCAAGAGAAAATTGCTTTGTGCCCTTCCAGCTCCAAGCAGGACTGGGAATGCAAACTCTGTCAAAGACAAATCCTTTAGAAGATGACCTTCCTTCTCAGCCTGCAAATGAGCTGCACATTCCCTCTGAAACTGCCAGGGATTTCTTAGAGACACAAAGTCCCACTGACAGCTTTTTGCTCTGGTTTGGAAGTGCAGAATGGAAATTCTCCATCCATCAGCTCCAGACTGCACTGCCTCAGGAGCACGGTCCACTTGCCAGCTTTGGCCCACTTGTGGCACTTCTAGAGGAGGAAGAAAGTGCAATTGCACAATTCCAGCCAAAAAGGAATGAAGAGTGGGACAGACAAAACATCCTGGGGAGATCCAGGTGTTCAGCTGGGATTGTGGAGAGTTTGGGTCCTTGCCAGTTGGATGTGTGTCCCCAGCTGCAATCTCTGGGCCTGCAGCAGAGTCTCACTCACCTGCCAAAGCAGAAAGCTCAGGCGCTGTGCTCGCAACAGGCTCGTCTGATGCAGAGCTGTCAGAGCAATGTGAGGGCAGAGCCAGCCCAGCTGGGCCCAGGGCTGAGCCCAGCAGAGCCCTGGCAGAGCCCAGAGCAGCTTCAGCACCCACAGAGAGCGGCTGCAAGGAGAGAAAGCAGAAAGTGCCCATCAGCTGAGGGCTCCTCTCTGTGCCCTTGTGCCAAGGCCTGCGGTGCCCAGGCCATGCTGGCTGTGTGCAGAGCTGTGCCCAGAGCTGCCCATCCCTGCTGCCTTTGGCAGCAGAGCAGGAGGGCAGCACATGTGCCCAGCCTGCAGCCAGCCAGGGCACATCCAGCCCTCAGCAGCTGCCCAGAGCAGGATGCTCCTGTGCTCGCTGCCATCTCCCAAAAGCTCTGATCCCACCCTGCCAAGCACACAGGGACCCACCTCACGCCAGCCACGGCTGCAAGAAAAACTGCTCCCAGACCACGTCCTCTGCCTTCTCCAAGGGCACGGTCCATCCACACCACAGCTGCTCCTAAGCACTTCCCCATCCACACTGGACCACCTAGAACGCTTCCTCTGGAAAAACAAACAACACATTCTTGAAAAGAGATTAGAGAAAAAAAAAAACTCTTATGTCTGTCAGGGCCTTGAGGAAGGCCCAACTCCTACATGGTAGGGAAAAACCCAGCCATGGGTGAGGGAAGCCCACACTTTCTCTCTTCCCCCCTACACTGCCCCCCAAAATCACGGTGATTCCAAAGCAAACAAGGGCTGCTTATGGCCTCTGACAGGCCATTGCACAGGGCTTGCCAGCGCCCCAGCCCCTCAGGCTCTGCCCCAGCCCGGCCAAGCTGCCCGGCAGCAGCGCTGCAGCCCCACAGGAGCTCCAGAGCAGCCCCATCCAGAGGCACCTGGGAGCCCTCAGCAAGGCAGCCAGCAGCACACGGGCAGGAGGACACAGATGGCACTTCCTGCCTGGCACAGGGCTTGTGGCCATCTCCAGGCTCCGCTCTCACAGGGATCCCCGCAGCTCCGGCCCCTGCCCAGCTGCTCTGGCAGCAGCACAAAGGCTTCAGCAGAGCCACCACAGGCCAAGGGGCTTCTGGCCATTTTCCCTTGCCCACTGCACGCCTGGGCAGCTGGCTGAGCACAAGCACCCTGGCGCCGGGCTCCCGAGGGGAGGGGCAGGGGGCCGGCTGCTGCCTGGGGAACCGCGGTGCCGCCCCACAGCCCCGCCAGGCCGGGGCTCCATGGGCACCCAGCTTGGGCCCACGGGAGCCTGGAGCAGAGCCCGCGTGGCCTCTGCCTGCGGCACCGGGCGGGGGCACAGCTGCCAGCCCCGCACACTGAGCACCGCCTTCAGGCGGCTCCTCCAGGCTGAGGCTGGGGCTTGCAGGCCGTCCTTACCAGGAGCTCAGCGAACTTCAAGAGTTTCCCTTTCTTCACAGTTTTTTCAAGATCTTTCCTTTTCAGGAACTTGACCGCACAAAGCAGCGTTTCCCAAGAAGTCTGGAGAGCAGCAGAGACGCGGACATGGCCCCAGAGTCCAGGGCACAGGAGCCGCAGCCTGGAGGAGGCTGCAGTCCAGCAGGTGCAGGACAGGAGGCAGCCGAGCCCCCTGCCAGGGGGACAACAGCAGCCCACGAGTCCTCACCTCTGCCACATGCAGATTCTCATCATGGCAGTGGAAGAGCAGCGGGAGCAGGCTCTGGCACACTTGTGTTATCAGGGGTGTTTTTCCTTCTTCTTCTACAGCAGCCATCAAGGTTCGAAAGACAGTCATGGGGAGCTGCTGCACCTGGCTGTCACCCTGTGTGATAAACGGATCAACCGAATTTAAGAATTGAACAATAATCTTTATTATTATGCAAGCAAGAATAAGCAAGATTCAGCGCTGGGCGGCCAGGAGACTTGCTCTCTTAGGCACGCGCCTCCCCTCTTTCAAGTTCGCCTTTTATTGTCCTTTTTCTCCGAATTCTTGGGTGACGTGATCTGTTTTCTGCGCGTGCTCCTCCTGTTGCTAGGGGTCTTTTTTCTGCCTTCTGGTGGTCGTGGGATGAAGGCCCCAAGTCTTCCTCTTTGGCCACTTTCCTTATAAGGCATATCTATAAGTCTTTTTTTCTAAGCTCGGCATTCTTGCAAGGTTAATAATTGTTACCATATGCGTTTCAGAAAGTCTCCTATATCTATAGGGTAGAATTTTTGCAGAGCAAGCAATTCTACAAGGTAGTAATTATTACCAGATGTGGCTGAATCTGGTTACCAAGGGGGGGTTTGTAGCTTAAGCACTACTTAAACGTTTCCCATACAGCCCTATAGATATTCTACAAAATCTATTTAGCTATTTTTAATTTAAATCATCATCTAGCTATTAATGAACAAATATACTGTTACTTATTACAATCCCCCATTTCTCTTTTTACCAATTTTGTTCATTAAACCTTTTTAGCTCCTTCCTAGCAAGCGCTAACTGATCTATTTCATCAGTTAAGCTCTGTGCATTAATTATACCTGCTAATTTCTTTAGTCTTGTCATCATATTCCAATTCACAACAAATTGAACTGCTGACAAAATAAATCCTAGTACAATCAGAATTAGAAGAACCACAATGGGATGGCACATACTGTTTAGGACACCTGTGGCAGTCGGTGACCATCCGAACAGGGTGTCCCACCGCCTATAATTGCTATCTTGCTTCACTCTTTCTACTACCTGGTGTATTTTCTCTACATCATGTTGAACAGTTACTAGGGTCTTCTGTCCGCTTTTCCTGATTTTCTCAAGAATTTTTATCAGATCCTGGTGAAACAATAGTTGTCTCACTAGGGTGAAGTTCAGCCCGGGGTGAACTTCATCGGGGTGGACATTAGCTTGTGAATCAGCGTGTAGTTGGATTGTAATAGGTGATGAGAGGTAACTGTGGCTTCATAAGTGGTGTCACACCCTGTAATCTTGGTGAAGTTACAAGCACAGAAGTTTGAGTGAGTCTTTGTATCCACCATAACATTATCTACTAGCACAAAATCACAGAGCGTTCTAAAACATGCGCACCCATTGCCTATGTATATAAGAACTGTTTTAGAAACCTCGTTAGGGCAAATCTCAAAATGGCAAATGTTTTGCTCTGTGTCCAAACAAATATCTTGAGCTATAATTACATCGCCCTCGCAAATGAATCCCAACTGTTCTCGTACAATACAAGATTCCAAGTCAACAGTTTGCCATTCGTCACCAAGCTGACGGGCCCATCCTCTATGTTCTGTAGGATAGAGGACAGCTCCGTCATGGTTTATTCCTAATGCAATGACAGGAAAAACTAGATGTACAGAGGCATTTTGTATGGTCAAGACAAAGGCAGTGACTGTATTAGAAATAGGGTTATAGGTAAAATTCACCAGTTTCCACCAGGATTGGAATTCCCTTTCAAACTCAGTGGCATTATCCCAAATTATTTTCCGAATTTCTGTGGGGAAAGTGCCTTCCTCGCCCTCTCTTATAATTGCAGCAGAGACTGACTGCATCCATAATTGTGCCTGGATACAGGTGAGGGCTAAGGAGACATTATTTTGTGTGGCACCAAGTGTATCAATCACCAATTTGTGATCGTTCACATTTACTCTTTCCCAATTTGGCAAAATGTTTGACAACGTCCACTGGTGTCTCCCCAAGGCCAGTAGAGATGACCTCAGTGGGTGCTGTAATTTGGACAGATCTCTGGCCGTAGCAGCCAGTTTGTTCATTAGTACCTCCAAATCGATGCTATTCAGAATTCCCAGTCCTGTGCTTAGAACACCAGCCACATCTCTAAGTTTCCTTGTTTTAAAAGAGCTGCGTTTCCTGAGCCAAGTAGTCCAGCCTTCAAAGGATGTTTGCAAAAACGGAGAACAAGCTGGCTGGATTTCTGAAACATTGGTCTGCATTAGCAGTTCGACCTGTTTTAGAGACCATGCTGGATTAAATAATATTTGTTGTTACCAGTTTTTTGATTATATAAGGTCCTATTTTGAAAATTTTTGGTGTGAGTGTGACCAGTGGTGTAGGTAAAACGGTGATAATGTGAGGTTTAGTAGTGGTAGATTGTGTTTTAATATTTTTTAATAGGCCTTGTGTATCTTTTGTCCAGAGACAGACTACCTCTGCCATGTGAGTTAATGTGAAGTTTTGCCAGCAGTCTCATGCTGGGTATTCACAATTTATTTGTTTATCCTCCTGACCCATGGAAACACTGATTGAGATTGTGTTAGTATAGTGTGATCCATTAACCACTCGACATCCAATATTAATTTGTTCTCCCACTACTCCTTGAAGCTCCCAAGTTTTCTGCCTCTTCCATTCGTGTTTAGCATACAGCAGACGATCATGCAGAACTAAAGTTTGTAAACTCAAACCTGTGGTATTTCCCATAGATCCGGTAAATTGCAAAAGGGCCTGAGACGAGTCAGTGATCAGGGTCTGTTTGACTAGGATCTTGTTCCCTTTATAAGGCTGATGGGGGTTTCCCCAGGCAGTCGGGAAGCTCAGGATTATAATGATAAAAATAGCTCGCCAAGCAGGGCAGGGTCCTAGCAACAAATTTTGTTCACCTCTTATAACCATATCTCTTTTACCTGGAGCATTCCTGTGCTCCATTCCTGTTCCTGTGGCCCGTTGCTCTCCCCCACTCCTCCTTACCTCTCTGCCTCTCCTGCCAGCCCGGGTGCATCGGTCTGCAGGGATCATTATCTTCTCGGCAGCAGGGGTAGTCTTCAGGGGGTGCATTATTTGGGCTATTTCTTTCGTTCCTGCCCCCACTCCTAAGGGCAGGCTGCCAGGCCTCCAGGCAAAGGATCTCTCTTATCTTATGGCAGATTCTCTGCCGTTCCTAGCGAGCTTTATAGGGCCTGAGTCTCACTGTGTGGGTTTTTCCTCCGAGCCTTACAGGCTCGTTTCATATATTCGGAAGTAGCGGCGGACAGTACTATCCCAATTTCGGGGCTCAACTTGCCACTCTATGGGGACATGAATCTTTTTCCCTACACACACCTGGTCTAATATCCCACTCTGATTTTGGCAGATGATCCTATATGATTGGTGATGTATTGCCCAGGCCAGGGCCCAATGTCTCCTCTGCTCTATATTTTCAATTAAAGTTATTGCCTCCCTATAAGGGATTTCTCTTTGTCCTGGGGCTGTTGCAAATTTGCTTAGAGCCGTGTAAGGGTTTTCCCTCCTCCAACCCCAGTCACAAGTATGACACCAGATACCCCCACCTAATTGTGATTGGAAAACCCACCATTTGAGCCTACATCCCCCGCAAAATATTTTTATCCATGCCCTACATATGGGATCACCACATTTAATGCACCCAGGTCAGTTTGACAGTGGCCGCCTTATCTCAGCGAGGACCTCAGCCACTGATATCAGATCATCCCATGTGTGCCAAATAAGAGGACACTTCAGTTCCTTTCCCACCCTTTGAATATTGTCTCTGACCAGTAGCTGCAGTCGGTGTTTCTCCCTCTCAGTCATTCATATTACCAGTTGCTATGCGTTCTTATGTTTTCCAAAGAGTCAGTCGTAGATCTCCAGGGCGACTGGTCACCTCCCAAGGGGTGTCTGCAGTGATGGGTCCTTTCACTCGACTGGCATGTGTCCAGCCTTTTTCAGCAGTTCGGACGGCTGTCTCTGTGGTAAACAGAACAACATAGGGACCTTCCCATTGGGGTGTTAGGGAGATCTCTTTCCAAGTTTTAATTAGGACTCTATCTCCAGGTTTAAGCTTATGCATTGCTATGTCCAAAAGGGATCTTTGTACCAATAGCCCTTTTCGTTTTAATTCCTCCCTTCGTTTCATTAGCTGTTGTATGTAACTGTGAATTTGACTATCTTGGATACAGGGATGGTTTCCTGGTAGCTCTAAGTCGTAAGGCATTCCATAGAGCATTTCAAAGGGAGAAATTCCCACATCCGTCCTAGGTTGGGTTCTAATGTTTAGCAGGGCCAGGGGTAAACATCTGACCCACAACATTTTTGTTTCCACCATAAGTTTAGTGAGTTGCTTCTTGATTTCTCCATTTGCCCTTTCTACCCTCCCTGAACTTTGAGGGTGCCAAGGGGTGTGATATTTCCATTTAGTACCTAAGGCCATGGTTACCTCTTTTAGTACTTTATTTGCGAAATGGGGGCCTCTAGATTATTTCTTCCAGTAAGGTTTTAATCACTACGTTTGCAGTAGCCCGTGATGTAGGATATGCTTCTACGAAGTGGGTTAGATGATCTACTAGTACCACTAAGTACTTGTACCTCCCTACTTTCGGTAGCTCAGTGAAATCTACTTGTACATGTGAAAAAGGTCGGTGTGCTAATTCCCTTCCTCCTGGAATCCTTTCTCGAGCTTGATGCCTATTAACCCTCTGGCATGTTATACATCCCCTAACTACTTGTTTTGCTATATCATAAATTCCTATACACATATACTTAATAGTAAACTGATCTACTAAGGCTTGAGTTCCCCAGTGAGTCTTTTCATGTAACTGCTGCACTATCGTCTGAGCTACAGATTTTGGCAGCACTTCCCTATCATCTGGTAATTTTCGAATACCCTCATTCTCTGTTATTCCCATTCTGTCTAATTTTTCCTTTTCCTGGGCTGTGAAGCTCAGGACACAAACTCTTTCACCATCTCGCATTCTCCTTGTTCCCTGCTCGTGGAATTTTCTGAGGGCAGCTTTCTTTGCTTCTCTGTCTGCTATATTGTTTC
This sequence comes from Zonotrichia leucophrys gambelii, assembly GCF_028769735.1. Classification (NCBI taxonomy): domain Eukaryota; kingdom Metazoa; phylum Chordata; class Aves; order Passeriformes; family Passerellidae; genus Zonotrichia; species Zonotrichia leucophrys. Next base: position 13,292 of record NW_026992759.1, read on the forward strand.
CTCTGATCAGATGGGAGGGACCCTTTTGATGTCCTTTAACGTGTACTATTGCTATTCTCTTTGGGCCTCTTAACGCTTGTAATACCTGAGTGATTAGTTCCCGATGTATTAATTCTTTTCCTTGGGAATTTATTAACCCTCTTTCTTCCCAAATTTTTCCAAAAGTATGTATCACTCCAAAGGCATACTTTGAGTCCGTATAGATGGTCCCATCCTTAGCTTCCAAGAATTTCAGAGCCCGCAATACCACATAAAGCTCACAGGCCTGGGCTGACCAACTAGGACTCAGAGGGCCGGATTCTATTATTTCTAAATTTTCACCTCCCACAATGGCATATCCTGAGATTTGCTTTCCCTCAACAACCCTAGAGGAACCATCCACAAATAACTTTTCTCCCTCTTCCAGTTCTTCCTCTTCGAGATCCGGTCTAATTTTTGTTTGTTTCTCTATGCTATGCAAGCAATCATGAGTTAAATTCTCCTGTGGATCCCCAAACAGGAATTCAGCAGGGTTTTGCAGAGAGGTGGTTTCAAGTATCAACTGAGGGGATGACAGTAAAATGCCCTCGTATTTCAAAAGTCTGGAGTCTGTTATCCATTTTTCTGCCTTTTGTTGCAATACTGTCCGTATATTATGGGGAGTAAAAACTTTCAGTTCTCCTCCATAGGTAATTTTGAGAGCTTCCTCCACTAAAAGGGCTGTGGCTACTATAATCTGCAAGCATGTTGGCCACCCCCTACTTACTGGATCCAGTAATTTTGAAATGTATGCCACTGGTTTTCGACTGCTGGCCCAGTCCTGAGCCAGTACCCCAAATGCTACTCCTGCCTCAGTATTAACAAACAAATAAAAAGGTCTCCTAACATCGGGGAGGCTTAGCACTGGGGCATTAGTCAATTCCTCTTTTAGTTGTTCTAATGATTCATCATCCTTTTCAGTCCATTTAATCAAACCTTCAGTAGTTAGTTTTTCATACAAGAATTTTACTTTGCCATCAAAGTTTTCAATCCATTGTCTGCAGTATCCTACGAGACCCAATAGCTGTCTAATTTGTCTCTTATTCCTTGGGGGGGGAAGGGAGAGGATTCCCTTAACCCTCTCTGGATCTAGTGTTTTAGTTCCTTTACTGAGTCGGTGTCCCAGGTACTTCACTTCTTCTTCTAGGAATTGCAATTTATTTTTGGACACCTTCAGCCCCTGAATGCTCAAAAAGTTTAAAAGCTTAATGCTTTCTTCCCTAACTGCTTCCTCACTCTTTCCAGCTATTAACAGATCATCTACAAGGGTTATTCCTGGGTTTGGGGTATAGGTTTTCATTATCTGTTCTAATGCATGCCTAAATAAATTCGGGGACTCAGTATATCCCTGTGGGAGCACGGTCCACCTTAGTTGTTGCTTTCGGTGGGTATCGGGATCTTCCCATTCAAATGCAAAATAGTCCCTACATTCTTCCTTCAAAGGGCATGCCCAAAAGGCGTCTTTTAAATCTATAACACTATACCATTGGTCATCAGGTTTCAATTGACTGAGCAATGTATGGGGGTTAGCTACTACAGGGAACCGGGCAATAGTTCTCTTATTTATTTCCCTTAAATCATGTATTAGTCGGTATTTCCCATCTGTTTTTTTTACAGGTAAGATGGGGGTGTTGAAGGGAGACATACAAGGTTCCAAGAGCCCTTGTTGTATTAACCGTTCTATTTCTGGTTTTAGTCCCCTTCGCCCATCGTCTGACATGGGATATTGTTTTTGTCTATATTCAGTCTCCCTGCTGTGTCAGGAGTATACCAAACTTCCGGGTTTATCTTCTCCTCGTCAGTGGCCCGTAGGGGGCACAGTCGGACTTTCAACTGTTCTTCTTCAATATTTATATTTATTCCTAATTCCACCATTAAATCCCTACCTAATAAATTGTAATTGGCTTCAGGAACTAGTAGCAAGGATCCTATCCCTATTTTTTTCTCTGATTCTATTAAGACATCTTTAATTACAGGAACCTTGAAGGGTTCCCCTTTTGCCCCAATAACCTGTACTGTTGAAGGCCAAATCTTACATCCCGGGGGCAAAGACTGAACTGTTGATCTCTCGGCCCCCGTGTCTACAAGGAAGGTTATGGGGGTTTGCTGGGGACCCACTTTAAGTTTTACCAAGGGCTCTGATGACATTTGAGTCCCTAATAAATAGAGCCCTTGACCCCCCTAATGCTCTTTGAACATTTTCTCATCCCTAAGCCTCTTTCGACATTCCCTCTTCATGTGTCCTTTCCCACCACAGTAGTAGCACACCGTTCCTTCTCTCCCCCCGCTGGGGGCCCTCCTAAATCCCGTGGACCCCTCCTCATGTCATTTCTTTCCCGTGGCGGAGGGTTGTTTCGCTGCCCCTCCCTTACTGCTGCCACCATCATCCGAACTTGCCTTTTATGTGCTTCTTCCTCCCATCTAACATATACTTTCTGAGCCTCCCTAAGCAATTCATCAAGTCCTCTGTCCTGCCAATCCTCTAACTTTTCTAATTTCTTTCGAACATCTTCCCACGATTTAGCTACAAACTGTGTTTTCAGGAGTGCTTGCCCCATAGGTGTCTCTGGATCCACCCCTGAGTATAACTGAAAACTCTTCCTTAATCTTTCCAACCATTCAGTGGGGGTCTCATCCTTTCCTTGGCAGTCTCTGAATGCCTTGCTTATATTTTTTCCCCGGGGCACAGCCTCTCGTATGCCCTGGATTATAATAGTTCTTAAGTCCTGCATATGACCACGATGGTTGGGGTCCTGATTATTCCAATTGGGATTTTGCAAGGGCCATTTGACATCAGCCACAGGACCCTGAACATGCTGGGCGTCCCAAATTCTCATTCCTGCCCTTCTAATCATCCCTCTCTCCTCTGTTGTAAATAGTATGCCTAGAATGGACTGTATCTCTACCCAAGTATATATATTTGGTCCCAGGAACTGATCCACCCTTTCTGCTACTCCTACAGGGTCTTCTAATAATTTTCCCATCTCTTTCTTAAACTCACGGACATCTCCTGAGTTTAAGGGGACAGTGAAAAACCCCATCCCAGCCTGAGGTCCTCCTAATGCTATTTCCCTAAGAGGGGACAACCCACTGTTCTCTCCTTCCTCAATTACTGTTTTCATTTGGCTCCGAGTACGTCTCCTGTAATCCGAGGAGTCTGTGACCTGCTGTTTGTCAGGGGCTGATGCCGGAGGAATGTTTGGAAGGGATACAGGGGGGGCTGGGGCTGGTGGTGGTACATATGGGGGAGGATAAATAGAAATCTCTTCCTCCACTTGGGACTTTTTCTTTCTATCTTCTTCCCCTTGGCTTCCCTTAAGGGGGAGCAATCTAGTTATTTGCTCATTACTTCCTACCAACCACAATTTAGCATAAGCACTCTCCTCCAGGTTTTCTGGCTCTTTGGAATTCACATAGATATTCAAGGCTTGACAGACCCAGTCCTCAGAAAATGGAAAATGGGCCAGTATGTATTTCCTGAATCCAATTTCTTACCCCCCATACTACCATGCAATAATTTATCATTTTTGCTTTATCCTTTCCTTTTCTGGAGGGAAAATCATCCCAATACTTAATCATTAATCCTAACGGACTATCCTTAGGTATTGGGGGTAACCGGGGGCCCTCCCCCATGGGGTCAGAAGGCTTGCTTTCCTTCTGCCCCATCTTCCAAGGCACCTTCACACACACACACACACACCACTCGGTCGTGGCTCGCTCCCTCGCAGGTTATGAGACATGCACTACTGGAGGGTCCCTCTTGCTTCGTCCTCAGTTGGACATCTCATTCACTGTGCCCTGGGATTCCAACTCCAACTGAGCGGTTCACCCGTATACTCACGCGTCCTGCGTCTTCGCTCGGATCTTCGTGCACAAAGTTTACAGGGTTACCGGTGTTTCCTTGCTTATTCTTGAATTTAGGTTCGTCGGTCCAGAGGGGGGGGTCGGTTGAGAAGATCAGGGCCACCAAAGGGGTGGGGGCGCCCCCCCCGAATTCTCAAACCAACCCTGTCTCAGGATCCGAGTCACAGCACCAAATTGTGATAAACGAATTGACCGAATTTAAGAATTGAACAATAATCTTTATTATTATGCAAGCAAGAATAAGCAAGATTCAGCGCTGGGCGGCCAGGAGACTTGCTCTCTTAGGCACGCGCCTCCCCTCTTTCAAGTTCGCCTTTTATTGTCCTTTTTCTCCGAATTCTTGGGTGACGTGATCTGTTTTCTGCGCGTGCTCCTCCTGTTGCTAGGGGTCTTTTTTCTGCCTTCTGGTGGTCGTGGGATGAAGGCCCCAAGTCTTCCTCTTTGGCCACTTTCCTTATAAGGCATATCTATAAGTCTTTTTTTCTAAGCTCGGCATTCTTGCAAGGTTAATAATTGTTACCATATGCGTTTCAGAAAGTCTCCTATATCTATAGGGTAGAATTTTTGCAGAGCAAGCAATTCTACAAGGTTAGTAATTATTACCAGATGTGGCTGAATCTGGTTACCAAGGGGGGGTTTGTAGCTTAAGCACTACTTAAACGTTTCCCATACAGCCCTATAGATATTCTACAAAATCTATTTAGCTATTTTTAATTTAAATCATCATCTAGCTATTAATGAACAAATATATTGTTACTTATTACACCCTGTAAAACAGGAAGGCAGCAAGAGCTCAGCATCAGCTGATTCTGGCCCACATTGGCACACGCCTGCATCTCCACAGGGACCGAGTGTCCGGGCAGGAGCCAGTGGCCGTGGCTGGGGGCACAGAGCCTTACGTTGTCAAAGAGTGGCAGGAACACCTTAGCCAGCTGCAGGGCCATGGGGCTGGGTATCGGGGCACCATTATCCAGAAAGAGATAGTCCAGTAGCATGGTGGTGACCCTGACCTGCAGAAGCCGCACGAGCCCTTCGGTCAGGCTCCGCATTCTTTTGGCCTGTGCAGAAGGCAAGCTTGTTAAAGGCCACCCTGCTGCCGCAGGGCCCAGAGGCCAAAGGCCTGTCCTGAAGCACTGGGGCAGCTGAAGCGGGAGGCAGGAGAGCTGGGAGCAGCTGCCCCAGCGGCCAAAGCCCATGCAAGGCCAAGCGACTGCGTTGCCCAGCCCCACACTGCCTGCACGGCTTCAGCCACTGCCCCCTTCTCACCAGCAGGGAATGGTCCCTGAGATGCTGGCTGCCAGTGTCTGCATGCTCCCTCCGCAGGTGCCTTGGCAAGACATCCATGATGCTGTCCCTGCATTTCCTCAAGTCCAGGCACTTGAGGCCTTGAAAGGCACAGGCCAGTGACGGGGGAGCCAGCCTGCAGGAGCCCGGAGCCACACAGGGCCGGGCCCAGGCAGCAGCGCAGGGCAAGGGCACTGTCCCAGGCAGCTGCGGCGGCGAGAGGGCAGAGAGCTGGGAGGCAGCTCAGCCAGGTCATGCTGGCCCTTCAAGCTCACCTCTGCAAGGAATGCCAGGGCAGGGAAATCCCAGTATGGCATCTCTGTGCTGAGCATCTCAAGGAGGCAGCATAAGATGCTTTTACACAAGGGCTTGGATGCATGGCGCATCTCCCTGGAAGGCAGAAAATGGCAATGAGACCCTGAGCCGGGGGGGAAGCCTCTCCCAGCACTGACTCACACAGTTCTTGTCTTTCCCCACCATCCTGCCAGGGAACCTGGGCCCTTTGAGATGTGGTTGCTCCTGGGCACCCTCTTTTCCTAGACTTTTCCAGTCTGCTTGGCTGTCCCTCATCCCTTTGGCCCACAGACACGGGGACTGTATGGGACAGCCAAGGCACAGGGCACAAATGCCAGGAGCAATGGGGAGAAGGGGGGTCTCACCCGGCCAGCAGAGCCACGGCAGAATGGTGGGTATCAACACAGAGCAGCGTGTCCCAGCCACGCTTGCCTTCCATTGACACCACCACATGCTCACACTGGAGAAGGCAGAGCAGGGACTTCAGGGTCTGCACTGCAAACCTGTGTGCACAGCAAAGCCCAGGTCACACTGGTAGCACTGGTTCCTTTGCGGGCCATGTGGCAGGGACAGGAGGACTGGCATGGAGCACCTGTTGGGGCTGGTGGCAAGGCCGTGCTCTTCCTGGCATTCCTTCCAGAAGGCATCCACCTCCTCTGGCATCTCTTCTGTGATGAAGAACACTTGGAAGAGCAGATGAACAAATAGTTGGGGGAAATACAGCATCACTACACGTGGGACAGGGGGCTCCTGGAGGATCTTCCACATCGCCACGGTTGCCTGCAAAGGACAAAGCCCCCTGAGACAGCACTCAGTGCCGAGGTGTCCATGTGGCAGGGCCTGAGCAGGGCAGGGAGAGGCCCCGAGAGACCTTGGCAGGGGGAGCATGGGGCCTGGTGGGCCTGAAGCCGCCCCGGGCCAGGTTTCAGGCCAGCGCCTGAGGCAGGGAGATGCAGTGGGGGAAGGAGGATGGAGAGCTGCTGGAGAGGTGGCCTTGGGGCCAGCAAAGGCCAGTTGCAGAAACTCACAGCCAGGCCAAAGACACCCGTTTTGTCCCCATCGGAGGTGCAGGGGCTGCACTCTGGCCAGCTCCCCAGCACATCCAGGAGGATCAGCTGCACTGGCGCCGCAGTCCTGGGCGAGCACATGATGCTCTTCCACATGGTGATGGCAGCTCTGTAGGGTTAGAGCTCTGTCTTGGGGGGGTCTCAGACACAGCACCGTGGCCTGGGCATCCCTAGGGGCCCGGGCTTAGCCCAGTGGCCCTCACCAGCAGCACCCAGGCAGCCCAGGCCTGTGGGGATAGGCCCCTGAGGGGCAGCAAGGGAGCATGGCAGCAGGCTCGGGGGCTGACGTGCCAGGGCTGGGAAAGGCAGTAGCCAGGGGGCCCTGGAACTCTCTGTTGGTCAGACACCTGGGACAGGCAGGACAGGGTGATGGGCTGCTGAGGCCTGAGCCTTGTGGGCACGTGGGCCCCATACCTGTCACATGATGGGGCCACACGCAGGAGAGCCATCACCACATCAGCGGTCTGTGCCTCTGTCAGATCCAGAAGGGGCCTGTACAGGTTGTACTCAGGAAACTCATTGGCCACGAGCCACTGGTGGATGTACCTCACCATGGCGGGCACCTGGAGAAGGCAGGGGAGACTTGGAAAGCTGCCAGAGGGAGTCATGTGCCCAGCTGCTCCAGAAAAGTACTTCCCTTGCCACCACACTGCCATAGCCTCAAGGCTTACAGTGAGCAGCATGCGTGGCGTGGGATGCCAAGCAATTGCTGGGAGGATGGAAGCCAGGCCACAGGCTGCTTACTTGCTTTGGACTGGAAGGACCCTCCTCCACAAGCATATCCAGCAGGGCAGCACTGGTGTTGGTTTTGAAGATGGGAGGGTACGCTCTGACCATGGTGCCTATGACGCTGGTCTCTTCCTCCCAAATCCTCTTCATGAATTTGACAACCATCTGTAGCAGAAGGGCAAGAAGCCAGGGATGTTGCATGGAGTGCTCCACACACGGTGCTGGGCTGTGCAGGGACAGCAGGCCCAGCCCAGGTGGGGGTGGCTGCAGGTACCTGCGCTGTTCTTCGGAAGAGGCCACGGGTGTGTTCTTGCTCTTGTGTGCGCTCCAGGGCTGCATCTAGCAAAGAGCAAGCGCAGCCAGAGCTGAGGGGCTGAGGCAGAGGCCGGAGAACACAGCCCAGCTCTGCGCTCCCCAGGCAGGGAGAGCCCCGGGATGCTCCAGGGGGATGGAGCACAGCCACTGCGGGGTGTGTGCCCAGCCCCTCTTCCGTCCTGTCCCTGAGCATTTCCCCAGGGGACGGCATGGGATGGGAAGGGATGGGATGGGATGTGGCATGGCATGGCATGGCATGGGGCCAAGCTGGTTGTAGGCTCCAGCCCTGCAGCCCAGCTCCAAAACTCACCCTCCTGCGGTGGACTGAATGCCACCACCTCTTCAGTCTCCTGTGCTGGGATATAGCTCCAGGGCCTTCTTCCTCCTTCTCCTCCAGCCAGGCCAGCTTGGACAGTCTCGGGGCTCTCTGCTCCATGGCTGTGCCTGGAGTGCGCCCCAGCAGCGAGCCCAGCCGGTACCGCTCCTGCAGGGCCTCCTGCACTTTCCCTGTGGGCGGGACGCGGCTGTCAGCGCTCGGCCCGGGGCCAGCAACGGCCCCCGAGCGCCCCTCACGCGCCCCGGGCCGGCCATGCCCAGCCGTTCGATCTTCGGAACGTGGCACGTGAGCCTCGGGGCCGGCAGCTGCGCTGCCGAGCAACGGAGCTCGAGTCGGAGAAGCTGCAGCGGAGGCGGCGGGAGCGGCCGCGCCGCATGTGTCCTCTGTGGGCCCCAGGAGGAGCCGGGGCCAAGCTCGGGACTGGACCCTGCCTCGGGTCCGGGGCCACGCTCGGGCCTGGCGGAGGCAAAGGGTGGCGATGCTGCCCCGGCCCCAGGCACTGATGGCCGCCCGGCAACGCCACCGCCAAAACGGCCATAGCCGGGTGGAGGCGAGACCACGGTGGGACGGCCGGGGCCGGCACGAGGCAGCCCCACCGGGGGCCGGGGGTGGGCCAGGGGCATGGCCCGGCCCATCACGGGGAGAGGGAGGCGGGGAGAGGAGAGGTACGCCGGGCAAGGGACCTCAAGAGAAGGGTGCCTGACAGCGGGAAAGGGGGAGAGAGACAGAGAAAGAGAAAGAAAGAAAGAGTATTCAAAAATATCTGTTTGCTGCCGCCGCTGCTGCTGCCACAGCTGCCACCGCTGCAACTGCAGCACCGGGGCCGTTCGTCCCCGTGTGCATTCCCCACTCACCCCACGTTCGAGCCCCGAGTGCCCCGGCGACAGCCCCTCCGCCTGTCCAAACATGGGAACTTTGCAGCCTTTAGCCCAGATGCAGAGCCCTGACTCCTGCACACTGACACAGAGATCCCCTCTCTTGCTGCTGTGCATTGTCCTTGCTGAGGGGCAGACACTGTTGGGACACCTTCCCTTGGGATAGGATTCCTACCTGAGCCCAGCACTGCACTTACATCTCCAGTGTTGCTTTCCAGTAAAAACAGGGGAAGGAAAACTGTGTGTGGCTCATGGTATTTTAGAGTGTCTAAAAATCTCTAAGTCACTGATCTTAGAGGTGCTGTGCATCTGGAATTACTGGGATGGAGAAGTAGTGCAACATGGAAAAGGGGAGCATAGAAATTAATAGAGGAAAACATCTTGGATTGTTTCTTTAATTTTGGTATGAATGAGAAGCTTGACTAGGCCAATATTCAAGCAGCAATCAATTTATTAATTAATATGGTAAAGTATGAGCAATACAGCGCTGGGTACAGTGCAGGAAGTTTTTCCTTCAACTGCACATCAATAGTTGAGGCTCAGAGGTATTTATAGGGGTACTCATCAGCTTTCTCAGCTGTTTGTCTTCCTAATTTTTCTCATCAGCATTTTTTTCCCAATTTTTACATCACAGATCTATACACTACTGTGATTTAGTTTTTCTCAGGATGTATCCCAGAAAAGGAGTATCCCCAGATGGTGGTGGTCCGGTTTCCAAAAGAAGGAAGAAGTATCCTATCTGGTGAGGTCCAGTTCTCCAGATGGGTCCACCTTTTGATTGCAAGGACTGTAAATCACATCACAGTGATGTCCAGCTTCCCTTGGTCGAAACCATAAATCCTTGAGTTGATGTTCATCTTCCTTTCTCAAGCTGCTTTTCACAGTTTTGTCAAGGGGTGAGATAAGTGTGGAGAGCTTTGTTCAGACATGGCTCGAAGAAAAAGGCCATGATCATATACAGCTGGTTAAGCAGTAAAAAGCAGCTGTAAGTAGTAAGTTCTCTGCCTTTTTCCTTACAAGAAAAACAATAACACTGTGTCCTTGGTATAATGATGAGAAAAACACGGTGGAAAACACGGAGTCCTTGAGGCTGGTCAATAACAGTCAACAGCAGGATATGAAAAACAAGTATTAGCCTCAACGAGAAACCACAGGTATTAGCAACAAAGGAGGGGTTGACATGTAATCTGTAACCAATGATGAGCTCGGTTTTTGCAATATGTATGAGCCTAATTAACACTACTATAAAAGTATGTAAGCTGGATCAATAAATCTGAGACCGATGATCATCAATAGGATGTGCACGTCTCCCTTTACTTTCGTCAAATGGTGACCCCCGATCGTGATACGGCGACACACCACGGAGGAGTGAAGAACCGGGTCGGGTCCTGAAGCAGCCAAGATGTCAGAAAAGCGCAGAGAAAAAAAAAAAAGGGGGAGAAAAAAGAAGCTGAGACGCGCCGTGCTTCGGGTGTCGTAGAGACAAGCCCAACCAGTACATACTGCCGCGACCTTGAAGAGCTGCAACAGCGCTGACGATTTAGGTATGGAGAGGCAAGCAGCATATGATTTATTTACTGCCTTTTTACAAAAACGGCAGGTTAGGGGAATAGAGTTGCAAAAGGATTTACCAGGGCTTTTGGCTTATGGGTACACTAAGGGAGTTTTTATTAACTCCCATACTGTTCACAAGTTAACAGAGTGGCGTAAATTCGGTGATTTATTGTGGGAGGCCACTTTAGAGGATGATAAAACTGCCAAGTTAGGTAAATTATGGAGGGTGGTTCACTATGAGATGTTACAGCATCAGGCCGAGAAAAAAGCAGCCGAACAGGCAACAGCTGCACATGGCCGTAATAAAGATGATAATCAGGACACGGGTACTCCCCTAGCGCCTGCAGTTAGGACGGTTTTTTTGCCTGCCTCGCCGTCCTCCTCGGCTTCGCCGGGACTGGGTATAGAGCGTGCTTCTGAGGCTTCCGCACCCCCTGAACAACAGGAGCTCTGGGCAAGACCACCCAATAAGCTCCCGCAAATCAATGAGCCAATCCCTGGGGCAGAAAACGACCTAACGGAGGCTATTGCGAGGGAGCGCAGGGGGGCTTGGGCTACACTGGCAAGAGAAGCCATGGAGAAAGGAGATGATGAGGTTATCAGCGCTGCTACCCAGCTGGCTTGTCCTGTTGCATTCAATCCGCAGGAGGGAGGGGGCATGCAGGCTACCATTACAGCCCTTGATTGGAAATTACTGTCTCAGCTGAGGTCTACTGTTAGTCAATTTGGAGTGAAAAGGGAGCCAGCCAAACAAATGTTCGACTATATTTTTGATACCAGTCTTCTCTTGGTAAATGATTGTCAGGGAATAGCTAAATTGATATTTACTCAACATCAGCAGTTGCTATTCAATGCTCATTGGCAAGGGCTTGTTATTGAATGTGTCGCGATACAGCGACAGCAGGGAGATCCTCTCCATGGTATAACTGTGAATGAGCTTATGGGCTTGGGACCTTTCCTTCGTACCGAAGCACAAGCTTTGAGGGGCAAGAGAAGTGCCGGGAGGCTATGAGGTTGGTCAGGCTTGCCATAGAGAGGGGTAAAAGAGCCGGGAGGGGTACCCGTGTATATGGGAATTAAGCAAGGGCGAGAAGAATCATTCGGCTCATTTATTGATAAAGCTGCTGCTGCAATCGAAAGGGCCGGGGTACCAGAATATATGAGGGGGGCATTGCTCAAGCAGTGTGCTCTCCAAAATTGTAATTCTACTACGAGGAGCGTGCTTAATACTCTGGGTGTCAATTGGACTATAGAGGAGGCATTAGAGAGGATGGCTTTGATGCCAACAGGACCACAAGCCTTTGTAGTAGATGCAATCAAACAATTAGGGCTAGGCTTACAAGAGCAGGCAAAGACCTCTCAAAATCAGGTGTTAGCTGCTCTTGCACCGCTTCAAGCGTCAGCTGCACTGGCACCAACAAGTAGAGGGAACTACAGGAAATGTTATCGATGCGGAGGCATGGGTCATATGCGCCGGGAATGCCAAGCCACAGGACTTCGGTGCCAAAAATGCCGCTCGGACACCCACAATATGGGTGCCTGCAGACGAAGATTGGGAAACTTCCCCAGGAGCGCGAACTGCAGTGACCGCGCCCCGACACAAATCGTCGCTGCAGCAGCAACAGCACCCCCTCCTGCCACCAACCCACCAAAACAGGGAGCCTCAGCCTGGATCTGGCAGCCACAGTAGATGTTACGTTGATGACCCTGCACCCGCAAAAAATCCCGACAGGGATTCACGGGCCTATCATCATACAGGATAAAGCGGTGGGTGCCTTGCTTTTCGGAAGATCATCTGCATCTATGTTGGGATTATTTGTTTTGCCTGGCGTCATTGATGCGGACTGTACAGGAGAAATTATGGTTATGGTGCATACCCCTTTCCCCCCACTCCAAATCAATAAGGGACAGAGGATTGCTCAGCTGGTACCACTTGAGCAAATGACTAAGGGATTACAGGCTATAAAAGGACAAGAGCAGGGGGAAAATGGTTTTGGATCTACCGGAGGACTTACCTTGTTAACTTTAAACCTTTCTGAGAGACCCAAGAAAAGGGTGGAAGTGGAATTCCAAGGACAAAAGAGGTCATTTTCAGGTTTGCTGGACACTGGAGCAGATTCCAGCATCATTAGCCCTAGCTGTTGGCCTCAACACTGGCCTTTGCAGCCAGCAGCCACCACAGATGACTGGGGTTGGAGGCCTTACCCTGGCTAGCCGTTCGCCTCCTCTCCGGGTTCGCATAGATGGAAAACAGCTAACAGCTATTTTCTCAGTAGTCCAGTTACCACCTACTGTGCAATGCCTTATAGGGCGGGACATTATGGCTCAGTTGGGAGTGGTTTTAACTAATGGTTAACTAATGAACACCCTTTGGAGTAAAAGCCAATGCTTGGACTTTCCCAATTCCATCACCTGGACTGTGAACACCCGGTATGGGTTAAGCAATGGCCCTTAAAAGAGGAAAGTCTTCAACACGCACATCTCTTGGTATCAGAACAATTTCAACAGGGACACCTGCGGTTATCTACCAGTCCCTGGAATACTCCAATTTTTGTGATAAAGAAAAAATCTGGGAAGTACAGGTTGCTCCACGATTTGCATGCTGTTAATGATCAAATGGAGCCCATGGGCGCATTACAACCTGGATTACCTAACCCTGCAATGATTCCAGAGGATTGGCCTCTACTAATCATTGACCTGAAGGATTGTTTTTTCACTATTGCCCTTCATCCACAGGATATGCGACGGTTTGCCTTTACATTGCCTGCGATTAACAGGGAAGGGCCTGATCAAAGGTTCGAGTGGACCGTACTCCCGCAAGGCATGAGCAACAACCCCACCTTGTGTCAGCTTTATGTTAATGCAGCATTGCAACCATTAAGAAAACAATGGCCGAGCACAGTGATATATCACTACATGGATGATGTCTTGTTTGCTCAGCCCGTGCCTTTTACAGAACAACAAATCCAGAAAATAAGGACCACGCTGGCACAGTGGAGGGAGACGTGCACATCCTATTGATGATCATCGGTCTCAGATTTATTGATCCAGCTTACATACTTTTATAGTAGTGTTAATTAGGCTCATACATATTGCAAAAACCGAGCTCATCATTGGTTACAGATTACATGTCAACCCCTCCTTTGTTGCTAATACCTGTGGTTTCTTGTTGAGGCTAATACTTGTTTTCCACATCCTGCTGTTGACTGTTATTGACCAGCCTCAAGGACTCCGTGTTTTCCACCGTGTTTTTCTCATCATTATACCAAGGACACAGTGTTATTGCTTTTCTCGTAAGGAAAAAGGCAGAGAACTTACTACTTACAGCTGCTTTTTACTGCTTAACCAGCTGTATATGATCATGGCCTTTTTCTATAATCCATGTCTGAACAAAGCTCTCCACACTTTCCCCGTTTTCTTTTTGGGCAAGAAGGTTAGTCTGCCAAGTTTTTTCTATCATTCTACTGACCATATTTTGAATAAAATTAAAAATACAGGGTAAAATAAGCTAAAGCATTAAAAGCACACCTAGTATCCCTATAGCATATGTCACAAGGTTCCTCAGCCACGGCCCAAGTCCCAAACTTTTAAGCCATTCATCAATTCCCAGTCCTTCCTCTTCTTTGAGATTGTGAAGTCCCTGCTGCAATTCTTTTATCTTAGCATGAATAGATACAGAGTGATCGGACAAATTCATGCAGCACATCCCTTCAAACTCTTCACACCCGTGGCCTTGTGCTAAAAGCAAAAAACTATAGCGGCTCTATTTTGCAAAACAGCATGATTAACACTTTGTACATCTGCAGTTAACATATCTAAAATTTGTGATATCTTGTTTAATTCACCCTTGGCCCAGCACCCCAGTTGTTTTGCTAAGTTCATAGCTTTGTTTGCAGCACCTCCTGGCAAGATAGTTGAAACCACTACTTGCTTCAGCTCACTCCAGATCCGTGGGCCTCCTGTCTGACTGCAGTCTAAGTCACTTAGGCTATGTCTCTGTCTGCTTGCATTTTGGCTTAGTTGCATTAATATAGATACATTGGGGTGAAATAATGACAATTTTCCCAAATAACAAGGTCCACCCTGTGGCCGGGCTGGTATACCATTCCAGGCTCTGTCCCCACAAATTAAAAATATCCCTGTGGGTAATTTCATCAGTGTCACGATGTTAGTGCCGTTACATTGGCTGTAAAGCTGCTGAGACACTGTGCCCAGACTCAAAGATGAATCTAAGGCAGCCCATGTTCCTCTATGCTGATTTAAATTCTGAAGATCTAAGGGATCAAATCTGAACCATCCGCCACCTGAGGTGTTAGTCATACTGGCGTTTGCACTTCCAAAAAGATCCAATTCCTCTGGAGGAGAGTGCAAGGTAGTATTAAATGATAAGATTATTAAGCATTGGCAGCAGCCGTCACTTTGACTTGCAGTATACCCTTGTTGCGCAGGTAATCTAATGTTTGTCATATTATGCGTGCATAGAGTTTGGTTATTATTCAGACTGCAAAATTCCCGAGGAGACCACACTGGGAGTCCCACCAAGCATGTTCGAAATGGGTTAGTAACCCCTCCAAGACTAAGACAAAGTGATGATTGGTTAATTTGATTAGCAAGCGTTATCCATATATTATCTCTTGGTGTATTAAAGTGTGTTGCCCCTACTACTCCGGCCACCACTGCACTAAGCAGTATAACAAAAAGAAACCTCATTTTTCTGTTCTCTTTCTTGCTTTCTTTTTCTTATCAGCCTGTACCTTTACCGCTCCTGACACTTGTAGTCTCCACTCCTGTAGTTCCTTAATGCAGTGATCTAATGCCTTATCAGGATCTCCTTTAACGGGTCCTACAACAGAACGCTGTGTTAAGGGCACCAATTTTCTACACCTTGCAGAGGCTATGTATGACCTACTTTGAGCATTAACCCCCTTTAAAATATACTGCACCTCCCACCGATAGTAAGCCAAAATTTTCTGTTCATGAGACTCATAAAGATCTAAAGCTGAAGCTGTATTTAGCCCTGTCTGTCTCCATAGTTCCCATTCCCAATCATGGCCCCATGTGTGTTCATGGTCACAGGTGTTACACCACAAGCGCCAGAGCAACGACTGTTCCACCCAAAAGGTCCTACCAGAACCTCCACAATATAGTGCTACCCAAGCGGCCACAATCCGGGCTGCGGCACTCAAGGCAGTTCTCCCTTGCCGGTCCCCTTGTGTGGAAAGATGATAATGATTCAACGGTGTCAATCAGTTCCATGGCCGTCAGGCAGCGGTGTATCACAGCCCTGTCAACTGCTTTCGACTGTCCTTCAGCTGTAGCAGTAGTGGTTGTAGCATCAGGGGCAGTTTCTTCTCCAGACGTTCCTTGTCCCCTTCCGTGAGGCTGTCCACGAATCGCTGCATCAAGAACAGGTTTAGTCCACTTGACAGGTACCCACAGTGCTCCTGCAGGAGTGGAAATACAGAGATATCCCCTTCCCCAGAACAGAACCTTAGCAGGATCCTTCCACAACCCTGTCTTGGGGTCCCTGTATTTTACTCATATTTGTTTTTTTCTGCTCAGTAACCTCTATTGGCTTATAATGCAGTTCTACCGGGGGTTGCCCTGCATCCCCAAATACACACAAGTGATTGGTCACAAACAAACTTTTTAGCAACCTCACCTGGGGGTCAGTTACTCCCTCGTGTTTGGCTAAATGCCTTTTCAAGGTACCGTTCGCCTTTTCAATGATGGCTTGCCCTGTCGGGGAGTGTTGAATACCTGTAACATGTTTGATTCCCCAATTTCTTAAAAATCTCCCTATCCTCTGACTGATGTAGGCAGAACCATTATCCATTTTAATTCTTTTTGGTGTACCCATTATTGCAAAGCAACTGTACAAATGCCTTTCCACATGTATTGCTCTTTCTCCTGTCTGAGCCGTTGCCCTAACATATTTGCTATAGGTATCAATAGATACATGTACGTATTTTAGCCTGCCAAAACTAGGGACGTGTGTGACATCCATTTGCCATAACTCATTTGTTTGCAGGCCTCGAGAGTTTACTCCTAGGCCTAAACCACTACCCCCATTATGGTGACTACAAGTTGGACAGGCCCTCATGATGGCTTTTGCTTCCATGAGTGTTACCTTAAACTCTCTACTTAAGCCTTTTGCATTTTGGTGAAACATTGAGTGAGCTTCTTGTGCCAATTGGTGATTTGACAGGGGTGTGTTTTGGGTTATAGTAACCAATTTATCCGCCCTTCTCCTAAACCAACATTCCATTTGTGGCTCCTAAAATGAATTACAGCATAAGCGTGTTCCCTTGATCTTGTAGCTTTCTTCAGCTGCATTAACAGTTCATAAAGTCTCTGATTTTGTACCTCCTTTATGGAGGCATCTTCAATTCTTGCTACAACTCCTGCAACATTCAAAGAGTCTGTAACAACATTCAATGGTTCCTTAAGCTGTGCAATTGCCCATACCACTGCTAACAGTTCCATGGTTTGTAAGCTGTCCACTGGCTCTGCTTGCAAAATCTCATGTTTCCATACTCCCTTTTCTGGCCAAGTTATTGCAGCAGTTCTTGACTTCCTGCCAGCATCTGTGAATGCAGTGATAGCATCTGGTATAGGGGAGTTTTCTCGCTTTGGGCAAGTTATCCAGTCCCAGTCCCCTATCCACTGAACCAAAGCTGGTCGAAGCTTGTCCGTTTCAATGGGGCAACATGCACCTAAAAGAGCTTCCTGTAGTTCTTTTGAATTATTCAGGTACCAATCCAAAGTGTCCTTTTTCATTGGCATCCTGATGATAGCTGGTTCCGCCCCAGCCACCTGTAACATGCTTTCTCTGCCTTTCTTTATTAGATCTGCTAACATTTCAACTTTTTGAAAAAGAGTTTTAGTTTGTTGTAATGGAAGGGAAATCCATTCTAGTATCCGTGTCTCCCCCGTTTTCTTTTTGAATTGCGTTAGCGCTCCAAGAAGATATTTTGGACCATTCCAAATGGTCAAGTCTATGGGTAGTTCTGGTACCCTTCGATAAACCTGCCCATGTGTAACACAGTCCAGAATTTGCTGAATGACCCGCTGTTGTTTGTCAGTGATTCGCACCGGGCGGGTTGGGTCAGTTCCTTTCAGTAGTGGGCGCAATTCATCCAGTAGTTCGTTGGGTATTCCCACTACTGGTTTTAGCCATTGCAAATCACCCAAAAGTTTTTGAGCATCATTTAAAGTTGCCATCTTTGTTTTTAACTCCAGTTTCTGAGGTTTTACAGTTTGCTCCGACATGGACCATCCCAGATATTTCCAGGGGGCTGTTGTTTGAATTTTCTCAGGAGCTATCACCAAAGAATACTGTGCCAGCGTGGTCCTTATTTTCTGGATTTGTTGTTCTGTAAAAGGCACGGGCTGAGCAAACAAGACATCATCCATGTAGTGATATATCACTGTGCTCGGCCATTGTTTTCTTAATGGTTGCAATGCTGCATTAACATAAAGCTGACACAAGGTGGGGTTGTTGCTCATGCCTTGCGGGAGTACGGTCCACTCGAACCTTTGATCAGGCCCTTCCCTGTTAATCGCAGGCAATGTAAAGGCAAACCGTCGCATATCCTGTGGATGAAGGGCAATAGTGAAAAAACAATCCTTCAGGTCAATGATTAGTAGAGGCCAATCCTCTGGAATCATTGCAGGGTTAGGTAATCCAGGTTGTAATGCGCCATGGGCTCCATTTGATCATTAACAGCATGCAAATCGTGGAGCAACCTGTACTTCCCAGATTTTTTCTTTATCACAAAAATTGGAGTATTCCAGGGACTGGTAGATAACCGCAGGTGTCCCTGTTGAAATTGTTCTGATACCAAGAGATGTGCGTGTTGAAGACTTTCCTCTTTTAAGGGCCATTGCTTAACCCATACCGGGGTGTTCACAGTCCAGGTGATGGGAATTGGGAAAGTCCAAGCAATGGCTTTTACTCCAAAGGGTGTTCATTAGTTAACCATTAGTTAAAACCACTCCCAACTGAGCCATAATGTCCCGCCTATAAGGCATTGCACAGTAGGTGGTAACTGGACTACTGAGAAAATAGCTGTTAGCTGTTTTCCATCTATGCGAACCCGGAGAGGAGGCGAACGGCTAGCCAGGGTAAGGCCTCCAACCCCAGTCATCTGTGGTGGCTGCTGGCTGCAAAGGCCAGTGTTGAGGCCAACAGCTAGGGCTAATGATGCTGGAATCTGCTCCAGTGTCCAGCAAACCTGAAAATGACCTCTTTTGTCCTTGGAATTCCACTTCCACCCTTTTCTTGGGTCTCTCAGAAAGGTTTAAAGTTAACAAGGTAAGTCCTCCGGTAGATCCAAAACCATTTTCCCCCCGCTCTTGTCCTTTTATAGCCTGTAATCCCTTAGTCATTTGCTCAAGTGGTACCAGCTGAGCAATCCTCTGTCCCTTATTGATTTGGAGTGGGGGAAAGGGGTATGCACCATAACCATAATTTCTCCTGTACAGTCCGCATCAATGACGCCAGGCAAAACAAATAATCCCAACATAGATGCAGATGATCTTCCGAAAAGCAAGGCACCCACCGCTTTATCCTGTATGATGATAGGCCCGTGAATCCCTGTCGGGATTTTTTGCGGGTGCAGGGTCATCAACGTAACATCTACTGTGGCTGCCAGATCCAGGCTGAGGCTCCCTGTTTTGGTGGGTTGGTGGCAGGAGGGGGTGCTGTTGCTGCTGCAGCGACGATTTGTGTCGGGGCGCGGTCACTGCAGTTCGCGCTCCTGGGGAAGTTTCCCAATCTTCGTCTGCAGGCACCCATATTGTGGGTGTCCGAGCGGCATTTTTGGCACCGAAGTCCTGTGGCTTGGCATTCCCGGCGCATATGACCCATGCCTCCGCATCGATAACATTTCCTGTAGTTCCCTCTACTTGTTGGTGCCAGTGCAGCTGACGCTTGAAGCGGTGCAAGAGCAGCTAACACCTGATTTTGAGAGGTCTTTGCCTGCTCTTGTAAGCCTAGCCCTAATTGTTTGATTGCATCTACTACAAAGGCTTGTGGTCCTGTTGGCATCAAAGCCATCCTCTCTAATGCCTCCTCTATAGTCCAATTGACACCCAGAGTATTAAGCACGCTCCTCGTAGTAGAATTACAATTTTGGAGAGCACACTGCTTGAGCAATGCCCCCTCATATATTCTGGTACCCCGGCCCTTTCGATTGCAGCAGCAGCTTTATCAATAAATGAGCCGAATGATTCTTCTCGCCCTTGCTTAATTCCATATACACGGGTACCCCTCCCGGCTCTTTTACCCCTCTCTATGGCAAGCCTGACCAACCTCATAGCCTCCCGGCACTTCTCTTGCCCCTCAAAGCTTGTGCTTCGGTACGAAGGAAAGGTCCCAAGCCCATAAGCTCATTCACAGTTATACCATGGAGAGGATCTCCCTGCTGTCGCTGTATCGCGACACATTCAATAACAAGCCCTTGCCAATGAGCATTGAATAGCAACTGCTGATGTTGAGTAAATATCAATTTAGCTATTCCCTGACAATCATTTACCAAGAGAAGACTGGTATCAAAAATATAGTCGAACATTTGTTTGGCTGGCTCCCTTTTCACTCCAAATTGACTAACAGTAGACCTCAGCTGAGACAGTAATTTCCAATCAAGGGCTGTAATGGTAGCCTGCATGCCCCTCCCTCCTGCGGATTGAATGCAACAGGACAAGCCAGCTGGGTAGCAGCGCTGATAACCTCATCATCTCCTTTCTCCATGGCTTCTCTTGCCAGTGTAGCCCAAGCCCCCCTGCGCT
>NW_026992760.1:0-33365 GCF_028769735.1 Zonotrichia leucophrys gambelii
GTACAGCAGGAACCTGAGGTGGAAACCCAAAATCAACCAAAATTAACCCAAAATCTGACAAAATTCACCCAAATTCCAACAAAATTTGTCCCAAAATTAAAAAAAAAAATATCATGGAAATCTGCCCAAAATCCACCAAAATCCACCCTAAATCCACCCAAAATCCACCTGGCTGCAGTAGCGGCCGTACAGCAGGAACCTGAGGTGGAAACCCAAAATCAACCAAAATTCACCCAAAATCAACCAAAATTCACCCAAAATCAACCAAATTCCAACAAAATTCCTACAAAAATTTTAAAAATCTGACAAAATCCACCAGAATCCACCCCAAATCCACCCGGCTGCAGTAGCGGCCGTACAGCAGGAACCTGAGGTGGAAACCCAAAATGAACCCAAAATCTGACAGAATTCACCCAAATTGCAACAAAATTCGCCCCAAAATTTAAAAAAAAATATCATGGAAATCTGCCCAAAATCCAACAAAATCCACCCAAAATCCACCCAAAATCCACCTGGCTGCAGTAGCGGCCGTACAGCAGGAACCTGGGGTGGAAACCCAAAATCAACCAAAATTCACCCAAAATCAACCAAATTAATCCAAAATCCATCAAAATTTGCAAAAAATTAAAAAAAAAATTCATCCGAAATCCAACAAAATCCACCCAAATCCCCCCACCCCGTGACCCCCAAATCCTTCTCGGGACCCCCCAAATTCCCCCCTTAATCCTCTCCGGACCCCCCAAATCCCCCTAAATCTCCCAAAGACCCCCCAAATTCCCCTCAGGACCCCCCAAATCCCCCCCAAATCGCCCCCAAATTCCCCCCATAACCCCCCAAGACCCCCCCAAATCCCCTCAGGACCCACTTGAAACCCCACAGACCCCCCCAGGACCCCCAAATCCCCCTCCCCAGGACCCCCAAACCCCTCCAAGCTCCCCCACCCCCTCCCACATCGCCCCCCAAATTCCCCCAGGACCCCCAAACCCCCTAAATGCCCCGAAATCCCCCCCAAATCGCCCCCAAATTCTCCCAAATCCCCTCAGGACCCACTTGAAACCCCACAGACCCCCCCCCAGGACCCCCAAATACCCCCTCCCCAGGACCCCCAAACCCCTCCAAGCTCCCCCACCCCCTCCCCACATCGCTCCCCAAATTCCCCCAGGACCCCCAAACCCCCCTAAATGCCCCGAAATCCCCCCAAATCGCCCCCAAATTCTCCCCAAATCCCTTCAGGACCCCCTTGAAACCCCACAGATCCCCCCCAGGACCCCCAAATCCCCCTCCCCAGGACCCCCAAACCCCTCCAAGCTCCCCCACCCCCTCCCCACATCGCTCCCCAAATTCCCCCAGGACCCCCAAACCCCCCTAAATGCCCCGAAATCCCCCCAAATCGCCCCCAAATTCTCCCCAAATCCCCTCAGGACCCACTTGAAACCCCACAGACCCCCCCCCAGGACCCCCAAATCCCCCCAAATCTCCCCAGGACCCCCAAACCCCTCCAAGCTCCCCCACCCCCTCCCCACATCGCCCCCCAAATTCCCCCAGGACCCCCAAACCCCCCTAAATGCCCCGAAATCCCCCCAAATCGCCCCCAAATTCTCCCCAAATCCCCTCAGGACCCACTTGAAACCCCACAGACCCCCCCCCAGGACCCCAAATCCCCCTCCCCAGGACCCCCAAACCCCTCCAAGCTCCCCCACCCCCTCCCCACATCGCTCCCCAAATTCCCCCAGGACCCCCAAACCCCCCTAAATGCCCCGAAATCCCCCCCAAATCGCCCCCAAATTCTCCCCAAATCCCTTCAGGACCCCCTTGAAACCCCACAGATCCCCCCCAAGACCCCCAAATCCCCCCCAGGACCCCCAAACCCCCCCTATATGCCCCCAAATCCCCCCCAAATCGCCCCCAAATTCTCCCCAAGAAGCCCCAGAACTCCCCTAAATCACCCCAAGACCCCCAAAACTGCTCCCAAATCCCCCCAGGACCCATCAGGACCCCCCAAAATTGCCCCAAACCCCCGGACCCCCCAAAATCCCTCCTGACCCCCCCAAACACCCCCAGGACCCCCCAAATCCCCCCCAAGACCCCCCAAATTATCCTCAGAACCCCCCGGGTCCTCTCCAAAAGCCTCCCAAGACCCCCGAAATCTCCCTCAGGACCCCCAAAAATCCCCTCAAACCCCCCTGAATCCCCTCAGGACCCCCCAAAAATCCCCTCAAATCCCCCTGAATCCCCTCAGGATCCTCCAAACCGCCCCCCGAGACCCCCTCGGACCCCCCAAACCCCCCAATTCCGCCCCCAAAATCCCCCAAATCCCCCTGAATTCCCTCAGGACCCCCCAAAAATCCCCTCAAATCCCCTTGAATCCCCTCAGGACCACCCAAAATCCCCCCAAGACCCTCTCGGGACCCCCAAAATCGCCCCAAAACCCTCCCCAGGACCCCCAAAATCGCCCCAACCCCCCCCCCGGACCCCCCAACCCCCCCCCCGTACCTCTCCTTGTACTGCAGGAACAGGGGGGGCAGCGCCCGCCCCCCCCCGGGCCCCCCCAGCGCCCCCCGCAGCTCCCCCAGGAAACGGCGATGGAGCCCCAGCAGCTCCTGGGAGAGGGAACTGCGGTTACTGGGAGGGACTGGGAACGGACTGGGAATGGACTGGGAATGGACTGGGAATGGACTGGGGTTACTGGGAGGGACTGGGAACGGACTGGGAGTGCTGGGAACGGACTGGGAACGGACTGGGAATGGGACTGGGAGCACTGGGAGAGCCCCAGCAGCTCCTGCGGGAGAGAGAACTGGGGTTACTGGGAGGGACTGGGAGCACTGGGAGCACTGGGAGCACTGGGACTGGACTGGGAATGGACTGGGAACGGACTGGGCGTACTGGGAGTGAACTGGGGTTACTGGGAGGGACTGGGAGCACTGGGAATGGGACTGGGAGCACTGGGAGAGCTCAGGGGGGTTACTGGGAGCAGGGGGGGGGTACTGGGAGAGCTGAGAGTGGTCACTGGTGTCACTGGTGTCACTGGTCAGTGTCCCCCTGTCCCCCTGTCTCCATGTCCCGTTGTCACTGTCACCTCCCCGTCACTGGTGTCACTGGTCAGTGTCCCCGTGTCCCCATTGTCACTGTCACCTCCATGTTACTGGTGTTACTGGTGTCACTGGTCAGTGTCCCCATGTCCCCATTGTCACTGTCACCTCCATGTTACTGGTGTCACTGGTGTCACTGGTCAGTGTCCCCATGTCCCCTGTCCCTGTCATTGTCACCTCCATGTCACTGGTGTCACTGATCAGTGTCATTGCTCAGTGTCACTGGTCAGAGTCCCCATGTCCTAGTGTCCCGTGTCCCCATGTCCCCATTGTCACCTCCACGTTGATGAAGACGCTCTCCATGTCCCCCTGTCCCCCTGTCCCCCTGTCCCATGTCCCATGTCCCCCTGTCATTGTCACCTCACGTTGATGAAGACGCTCTCCATGTCCCCATGTCCCTTGTCCCCCTCTCCCCCTGTCCCCATGTCCCCTTTGTCACCTCCACATTGATGAAGACGCTCTCCATGTCCCCATGTCCTGGTGTCCCATGTCCCCTGTCCCCCTGTCATTGTCACCTCCACATTGATGAAGATGCTCTCCATGTTCTGGTGTCCCCCTGTCCCCCTGTCCCCCTGTCCCCCTGTCCCCCTGTCCCATGTCCCCTTGTCCCCCTGTCATTGTCACCTCCACGTTGATGAAGACGCTCTCCATGTCCCCCTGTCCCATGTCCCCATGTCCCCCTGTCATTGTCACCTCCACGTTGATGAAGACGCTCTCCATGTCCTGGTGTCCCCTGTCCCCATGTCCCCATGTCCCCATGTCCCCATTGTCACCTCCACGTTGATGAAGACGCTCTCCATGTCCCGGGGGCTCAGGAAGTGCCGCAGCGGCCGCAGGAAGTGCTGGGGACAGCGAGGGACATTGGGGGACATCAGGGGACATTGGGGGACATCAGGGAACATCAGGGGACACCGCGCCTTACTGGGAGCACTGGGAGGCCACCTCTGCCCCCAATGTCCCCAATCCCCCCAATGTCCCCACTGTCCCCAATGTCCTCAATGTCCCCAAGGTGTCTCCAGTGTCCCCATTGCCCCAATGCCCCAATTCCCCAATTTCCCCAATGTCGCCAGTGTCCCCAAGGTGTCCCCAGTGTCCCCAAGGTGTCCCCAAGGTGTCTCCACCTGGCAGATGGACTCCAGGGTCTCTGTGTACCCAGTGTCCCCAACATCCCCAATGTCCCCAATGTCCCCAACACCCCCAGTGTCCCCAATGTCCCCAAGGTGTCCCCAAGGCGTCTCCACCTGGCAGATGGACACCAGGGTCTCTGTGTACCCAATGTCCCCAATGTCCCCAACACCCCCAGTGTCCCCAATGTCCCCAATGTCCCCCAATGTCCCCAGTGTCCCCAATGTCCCCAGTGTCCCCAAGGTGTCCCCAGTGTCCCCAATGTCCCCCCACTGTCCCACCTGGCAGATGGACTCCAGTGTCCCCAATGTCCCCAATGTCCCCAGTGTCCCCAGTGTCCCCAGTGTCCCCCAGTGTCCCCAAGGTGTCCCCAGTGTCCCCACCTGGCAGATGGACTCCAGTGTCCCCAATGTCCCCAGTGTCCCCAATGTCCCCAGTGTCCCCAAAGTGTCCCCAGTGTCCCCAGTGTCCCCTGATGTCCCTATTGTCCCCATTGTCCCCAATGTCCCCACCTGGCAGATGGACTCCAGGGTCTCCATGTCCCAATTGTCCCCATTGTCCCCATTGTCCCCATTGTCCCCAATGTCCCACCTGGCAGATGGACTCCAGTGTCCCCAATGTCCCCAATGTGTCCCCAATGTCCCCAATGTCCCCATTGTCCCCAGTGTCCCCAATGTCCCCAATGTCCCCACCTGGCAGATGGACTCCAGTGTCCCCATTGTCCCCAATGTCCCCGATGCCCCCGATGTCCCCATTGTCCCCATTGTCCCCATTGTCCCCAATGTCCCCAATGTCCCACCTGGCAGATGGACTCCAGGGTCTCCGTGTATCTCTCCTCCGTTTGCCGCAGCTCCTGGAGGCAGCAGAGCCGCCGGTCCACGGCCCCCTTCTGTGGGGACATTGGGGACACAGGGGACAGTGGGGACATCAGGGACAGTGGGGACAGTCAGAAACCTCCCCTTCTGTGGGGACATTGGGGACATCAGGGGACAGTGGGGACATCAGGGACGCAGGGGACACTGGGGACAGTCAGGAACCTCCTCCTTTCTGTGGGGACACGGGGACATCAGGGACAGTGGGCACATGGGGACACAGAGGACAAGGGGACAGAGGGGACAGAGGGGACAATCAGGAACCCTCCCCTTCTGTGGGGACAGAGGGGACAGAGGGGACAGAGGGGACATCAGAGGACATTGGGGACAGTGGAGACAAGGGGACAATCAGGAACCCACCCTTCTGTGGGGACATGGGGACATTGGGGACAGAGGGGACAGAGGGGACATCAGAGGACATTGGGGACAGTGGAGAAAAGGGGACAATCAGGAACCCACCCTTCTGTGGGGACACGGGACACAGGGGACAGAGGGGACACGGGACACAGGGGACACAGGGGACACAGGAGACATCAGGGGACATTGGGGACACTGAGGACAAGGGGACAGTCAGGAACCTCCTCCTTTCTGTGGGGACATGGGGACAGAGGGGACAATCAGAATCCCCCGTTCTGTGGGGACATGGGGACAAGAGGACAGAGGGGACAAGGGGACACAGGGGACAGTCACCCCCTTGTGTGTCCCCTGTGTCAGGGGACAGAGGGGACAATCGGCTCTACCCCCCTTCTGTGGGGACACGGGGGACAGGGGGGACACTGGGGACACACAGGACACACGGGACAAGGGGACAATCAGGAACCCGCTCTTCTGTGACGACTTGGGGACGTCAGGGACACAGGGGACAGAGGGGACAATCAGGAATCCCCCGTTCTGTGGGGACACAGGTGACACAGGTGACACAGAGGACACAGGGGATGGAGGGGACAATCAGGTCTCTTTGGGGGTTCCCATCTGTTTTTAGGGTGCCCCAGTTCTATTTTGGGGTGTCCCAGCTGTTTTGGGGGCTCCCATCTATTTTTGGGGTTCCCAATTCTATTTTGGGGCTCCTATATATTTTTGGGGTGTCCCAGGTGTTTTTGGGCGTCCCAGTTCTATTTTTGGCGTGTCCCAGGTATTTTGGGGTGTTCCCAGGTATTTTTGGGGTGTCTATTTATATTATTTGTCTATATGTCTATTTATATTATCCCAGCTCTATTTTGGGGTGTCTCAGCTGGTTTTTGGGGTTCCCAGGTATTTTTGGGGCATTCCCAGGTGTTTTTGGGGTGTCCCAGCTGTTTTGGGGGCTCCCATCTATTTTTGGGGTTCCCAGTTGTTTTTAGGGGTTCCCAGTTCTATTTTTGGGGTATCTCTGGTCTTTGGGGTTCCCAGGTATTTTTGGGGCATTCCCAGGTGTTTTTGGGGTTTCCCAGGTATTTTTGGGGTGTTTCCAGGTATTTTTGGGGCATTCCCAGGCGTTTTTGGGGTTTCCCAGGTATTTTTGGGGTATTCCCGGATATTTTTGGGGTGTCCCAGCTGTTTTGGGGGTATCCCAGCTCTATTTTGGGGTGTCCCAGGTGTTTTTGGGGTTTTCCAGGTATTTCTGGGGTGTTTCCAGTTGTTTTTTGGGGTGTCCCTGCTGTTTTTGGGGTGTCCCAGGTGTTTTTGGGGTGTCCCAGCTCTATTTTGGGATTCCCATCTATTTTTGGGGGTGTCCCGGGTGTTTTTGGGGTGTCGGTCCCACCCACCGCGGCCGGGGGCGGCTCCACCCTCATCAGGTCCTCGTAGACGTCGTCGCCGTCGTCGCCTTCGGCCTCAACGCAGTCGTAGAGGTCATCGTCCTCCTCGGCCGTGTCGCTGCGGGGACATTGGGGACATTGGGGACACTGGGGACACTGGGGACATTGGGGGACACTGGGGACACTGGGGACATTGGGGACATTGGGGACATTGGGGACACCGGGGACATTGGGGACACTGGGGACACTTGGGGACATTGGGGGACATTGGGGACACTGGGGACACTGGGGACATGGGGGACACTGGGGGACATTGGGGACACGTGGGGACATTGGGGACATTGGGGACACTGGGGGCACCCCCCCGGAGCTCCCCCAAAATCCCTCGGGGGCCCCCAAATGTCCCCAAATCACACAATGGCCCCAAATGTCCCTGATTGTCCCCAAAAAATCCCTCGGGGTCCCCAACTGTCCCCAATACCCCACAATGTCCCCAAATGTCCCTGATTGTCCCCCAAAATCCCTCGGTGTCCCCAAATGTCCCTGATTGTCCCCAAAAATCCCTTGGGGTCCCCAAATGTCCCTGATTGTCCCCAATACCCCACAATGTCCCCAAATGTCCCTTCTTGTCCCCAATGCCCCCCCCAATGACCCCAGACCCCCCCCCAGTACCTCCCAGTAGCCCCTGGCACCCCAATATCCCCCAATGTCCCCAAATGTCCCTGATTATCCCCAAAATCCCACAATGTTCCCAAATGTCCCTTTTTGTCCCCAAATGTGCATTTTCGGCCCCAACGCCACCCCCAGTATCTCCCAATAGCCCCCAGTAGCCCCTGGCACCCCAAAATCCCTCAGTGTCCCCAAATGTCCCTTTTTGTCCCCAAAATCCCACAATGGCCCCAAATGTCCCTGATTGTCCCCAAAATCCCACAATGGCCCCAAGTGTCCCTTTTTGTCCCCAGTGCCACCCCCAGTGACCCCAAACCCTCCCAGTATCTCCCAGTAGCCACCAGTAGCCCTTGGTGCCCCCAATAACCCACAGTGTCCCCAAATGTCCCTTGTTGTCCCCAAAATCCAACAATGTCCCCAAATGTCCCTTATTGTCCCCAAATGTCCCCAAGTGTCCCCAGTGCCACCCCCAATGACCCCCCAGTACCTCCCAGTACATCCCAGTATCTCCCAGTAGCCCCCAGTGGCCCCCAGTAGCCCTGGCACCCCAAAATCCCCCAATGTCCCCAAATGTCCCTTTTTGTCCCCAAATGTCCCTTTTTGTCCCCAGTGCCACCCCCAGTGACCCCAAACCCTCCCAGTATCTCCCAGTAGCCACCAGTAGCCCTTGGTGCCCCCAAAATCCCACAATGTCCCCAAACGTCCCCAAGTGTCCCCAGATGTCCCCAGTGCCACCCGCGGTGTCCCCGCGCTCACTCGATGAGGTCGGACAGGCCGCTGTAAACGTCATCGTCCCCAACGCTGTCCTCGGACGGGAACGGCCTGGGGGACACGGCCGGACACTGCTGGACACCACTGACCACTGGGGTGGACACTGCTGGACACTGGGGCTGGACACTGCTGGACATCACTGACCACTGGGGTGGACACTGCTGGACACTGGGGCTGGACACTGCTGGACACCACTGACCACTGGGGTGGACACTGCTGGACATCACTGACCACTGGGGTGGACACTGCTGGACACTGGGGCTGGACACTGATGGACACTGCTGGACACTGGGGTGGACACTGCTGGACACTGCTGGAACCACTGACCACTGGGGTGGACACTGCTGGACACTAGGGACACTGGGGCTGGACACTGCTGGACACTGGGGCTGGACACTGCTGGACACTGGGGTGGACACTGCTGGACACTGGGCTGGACACTGCTGGACATCACTGACCACTGGGGCTGGACATTGGGAAGGACACTGCTGGACACTGGGGACACTGGGGACACTGGGGCTGGACACTGGGGACACTGGGGCTGGACACTGCTGGACATCACTGACCACTAGGGTGGACACTAGGGACACTGGGAATGGACACTGCTGGACACTGGGGCTGGACACTGCTGGACATCACTGACCACTGGGGTGGACACTGCTGGACACTGGGGACACTGCTGGACACCGCTGGACACTGCTGGACACTGGGGTGGACACTGCTGGACATCACTGACCACTGGGGTGGACACTGCTGGACACTGGGGACACTGCTGGACACTGCTGGACATCACTGACCACTGGGGCTGGACATTGAGGTGGACACTGGGGTGGACACTGCTGGACACTGGGGACACTGCTGGACACTGCTGGACATCACTGACCACTGGGGCTGGACATTGGGGAGGACACTGCTGGACACTGGGGACACTGGGACTGGACACTGCTGGACAGTGGGACTGAACACTGCTGGACAGTGGGACTGGACATTGGGAGTGGACACTGCTGGACACTGGGACTGGACACTGGGGACTGGACATTGGGACTGGAACACTGGGACTGGACACTGGGATGGGACACTGCTGGACACTGGGGCCGGACACTGCTGGACACTGCTGGACACTGGGACTGGACAGGAGTGACCCCTGGGGCTGGACACAGGTATTGGACACTGCTGGACGCTGCTGGACACTGGGATTGGACACTGAGGTCCCTCATGGGACTGGACACTGGGATTGGTCATTTGGGACCCTCAGGACCTGGACATCATGGACTGGACATTTGGGACACTCATGGCACTGGACACCAGAGACTGGACAGTGGGGTCCCCCAGTGAGGGGACTGGACACTGTGACTGGACACTGGGGGCCACTGGGACTGGACAATGGGACTGGACACTGGGGTCACTCAGAGGTGGGACTGGACACCTGGCCCCTCATGGATGGACACCTGGACACTCATGGATGGACACCTGGACCCTCAGGGATGGACACCTGGACACCTGGGGATGGACACCTGGGGATGGATGCCTGGCCCCTCAGGGATGGACAGCTGGACACTCATGGATGGACGCCTGGACACCTGGGGATGGATGCCTGGCCCCTCAGGGATGGACACCTGGACCCTCAGGGATGGACACCTGGACACTCATGGATGGATGCCTGGACACTCATGGATGGACACCTGGACCTGGGGATGGACACCTGGGGATGGACACCTGAACCTGGGGATGGACACCTGGACCCTCAGGGATGGACACCTGGGGATGAACGCCTGGACCTCAAGGATGGACACCTGGACACTCATGGATGGACACCTGGACCTCAGGGATGGACACCTGGGGATGGACACCTGGACCCTCAGGGATGGACACCTGGGGATGGACACCTGGGGGTGGACACCTGGCCCCTCATGGATGGACACCTGGACCTCGAGGATGAACACCTGGACCTGGGGATGGACACCTGGGGATGGACACCTGGACCTCAGGGATGGACACCTGGGGTGGACACCTGGGGATGGACAGCTGTCCCTGTCCACTCACGTGAGCCCTCTGCTCTGCGCGATGGGCGTCCAGGAGAGCGTGGAGAGCGTCTCGATCACCTGGGGACACCGAGGGGACACCGGGGCACTGAGGGGTGACACCGGACACCCGGGTGCCACCCCCAGGACAGCCGGACCCCGGGGTGGACAGACGGACCCTGGGGTGGACAGACGGACCCCGGGGTGCACAGACGGACACTAGGGTGGACAGACAGACCCTGGGGTGGACAGACAGACCCAGGTGGACAGACGGACCCTGGGGTGGACAGACAGACCCCGGGGTGCACAGACGGACACTAGGGTGGACAGACAGACCCCCGAGTGCCCCTCAGGACAGCCGGACCCCGGAGTGGACAGACAGATGCCGGGGTGAACAGCCGGACCCCAGGATGGACAGACAGACCCCAGGGTGGACAGACAGACCCCAGGATGGACAGCTGGACCCCGGGGTGGACAGACGGACCCCAGGGTGGACAGACAGACCCCAGGATGGACAGCTGGACCCTGGGGTGGACAGACGGACCCCGGGGTGGACAGACGGACCCTGGGGTGGACAGACAGACCCCAGGGTGGACAGACGGACCCCGGGGTGGACAGATGGACCCCGGGGTGGACAGACGGACCCCGGGGTGGACAGACGGACCCCGGGGTGGACAGACGGACCCCGGGGTGGACAGACAGACCCCAGGATGGACAGCCAGAGCCCGGTCCCACCTTGCCGAAGTCCTGGACGTCGAAGAGGTCGAAGGCGCCGAAGAGCCGGTGCTTGGGCAGCCCGAACTTGTCGGCGCAGGCCGTCAGGAAGGTGCGGATGTTCCTCAGGCACAGGAACTGCGGTGGCACCATCACCAGGGTCACCAGGGTCACCATCACCAGTGTCCCCAGGGTCACCAGTGTCACCAGGGTCACCTCTGTCACCAGGGTCACCAGTGTCCCCAGGGTCACCAGTGTCACCAGTGTCACCAGTGTCACCAGGGTCACCAGGGTCACCAGTGTCCCCAGGGTCACCAGTGTCACCTCTGTCAGCACTGGCCCCCCCCGTTGTCACCATCAAAATCAGGGTCTTTGTGTCTCCATGGTTGTGACCACCGTTGTCACCGATGGTGACGTCATCTCTGTCACCGATGCTGTCATTGTCATTGTCAACCCCATGGACGTTGTCACTATCATTGTCATTGTCGTTGTCACCCTGTCAATGATTGTCCCTCTCCTTGTCACCCACTTGGTGCCACCAGTATTGTCATTGTCACCCTCATCAACATCACCACAGTTGTCACCAATGATGGCACCACCATCATCTCTGTCACCAACGTTGTCATTGTCATTGTCAACCCCGTGGACATTGCCACCATCATTGTCATTGTTGTTGTCACCCTGTCAATGATTGTCCCTCTCCTTGTCACCCACTTGGTGCCACCAGCATTGTCATTGTCACCCCCATCAACATCACCACAGTTGTCACCAATGGTGACAGTGGCACTGCCATCATCTCTGTCACCGATGTTGTCACCGTCATTGTCACTCCCATGAACATTGCCACCATCATCACCATCATTGTCATTGTCACCCTGTCAATGATTGTCCCTGTCCTTGTTGATGGGGTGACAATGTCCCTGTCCCCTTGATGTTGATGGGGTGACAATAACAATGCCACCAGCATTGTCATTGTCACCCCATCAACATCACCACCATTGTCACCAATGGGGGCAGTGGCACTGCCATCATCTCTGTCACCAACACTGCCATTGCCACTGTCACCCTTGTCCTTGTCACCATCATCACTAGGATTGTCACCATTGGCACGATTGTCCCTGTCCCTGTCACCTCCTTGGCACCGTGGCCACCACTGTCACCATCAATGCCACCATCACCCACAACCCCAATGTCCCCATCATTGTCACCACCCTCATCCTCACCCATTATTGTCACCGTCAATGTCCCCATCATCATCCCCATTGTCACCATCATTGTCACCATCATTGTCACCATCAATGTCCCCATCCCTTTGTCCCCACCACTGTGACCAGCCATTGTCCCCTTCAATGTCCCCCATCCCTTTGTCCCCACCACCCACCATTGTCACCATCAATGTCACCATCACTGTCCCCATGGTGTCACTCACCTGTGACATCTGTGGCCGGGGACAGATGTCCCTGGGTGGCACTGTCACTGTCCCCATTGTCCCCATGGTGTCACTCACCTGTGACATCTGTGGCCGGGGACAGATGTCCCTTGGTGGCACTGTCCCCATTGTCCCCATGGTGTCACTCACCTGTGACATCTGTGGCCGGGGACAGATGTCCCTGGGTGGCACTGTCACTGTCACTGTCCCCATGGTGTCACTCACCTGTGACATCTGTGGCCGGGGACAGATGTCCCTGGGGGGCACTGTCACTGTCACTGTCCCCATGGTGTCACTCACCTGTGACATCTGTGGCCGGGGACAGATGTCCCTGGGTGGCACTGTCACTGTCCCCATGGTGTCACTCACCTGTGACATCTGTGGCCGGGGACAGATGTCCCTGGGTGGCACTGTCACTGTCCCATCAATGTCCCCATGGTGTCACTCACCTGTGACATCTGTGGCCGGGGACAGATGTCCCGCGGTGGCACTGTCACTCTCCCCATTGTCCCCATGGTGTCACTCACCTGTGACATCTGTGGCCGGGGACAGATGTCCCGTGGTGGCACTGTCACTGTCCCCATGGTGTCACTCACCTGTGACATCTGTGGCCGGGGACAGATGTCCCTGGGTGGCACTGTCACTGTCCCCATGGTGTCACTCACCTGTGACATCTGTGGCCGGGGACAGATGTCCCTGGGTGGCACTGTCATTGTCCCATCAATGTCCCCATGGTGTCACTCACCTGTGACATCTGTGGCCGGGGACAGATGTCCCGCGGTGGCACTGTCACTGTCCCCATTGTCCCCATGGTGTCACTCACCTGTGACATCTGTGGCCGGGGACAGATGTCCCTGGGTGGCACTGTCACTGTCCCCATGGTGTCACTCACCTGTGACATCTGTGGCCGGGGACAGATGTCCCTGGGTGGCACTGTCACTGTCCCCATTGTCCCCATGGTGTCACTCACCTGTGACATCTGTGGCCGGGGACAGATGTCCCGTGGTGGCACTGTCATTGTCCCCATGGTGTCACTCACCTGTGACATCTGTGGCCGGGGACAGATGTCCCTGGGTGGCACTGTCACTGTCCCCATGGTGTCCCCATGGTGTCACTCACCTGTGACATCTGTGGCCGGGGACAGATGTCCCGCGGTGGCACTGTCACTGTCCCATCAATGTCCCCATGGTGTCACTCACCTGTGACATCTGTGGCCGGGGACAGATGTCCCTGGGTGGCACTGTCACTGTCCCCATGGTGTCACTCACCTGTGACATCTGTGGCCGGGGACAGATGTCCCTGGGTGGCACGGCGCGGGGCAGCAGCGCGTTCAGCAGGTGGCACAGCAGGACGCCGTCGCGCAGGGCCTGTGCCAGGTCCCACACCTGTCCCCCGGGGCTGCTGGCCCGGTGCCCGGCGGGCAGGACGCGCGCGGCCACCAGCCAGTGGGCACACTGCCGCCACGCCTCCATGGGGACACCTGGGGACGGCTGGGGAACGTGGCTCCTGGTGGGGATGGACGGCTGGAGAAGGTGGCTCCTGGTGGGGATGGACAGCTAGAGAAGGTGGCTCCTGGTGGGGATGGGCGGCTGGAGAAGGTGGCTCCTGGTGGGGTGAACTTCTGTGGAGGTGGGTCTTGGTGGGATGAACTTCTGTAGAACTGATGGACGATGAACTTCTGTGGAGGTGGCTCCTGGTGGGGATGGACAGCTGGAGAAGGTCGCTCCTGGTGGGGATGGACTGGAGAAGGTGGCTCCTGGTGGGGATGGACAGCTAGAGAAGGTGGCTCCTGGTGGGGATGGACGGCTGGAGAAGGTGGCTCCTGGTTGTATGAACTTCTGTAGAACTGATGGAGAATGGACTTCTGTGGAGGTGGCTCCTGGTGGGGATGGACGGCTGGAGAAGGTGGCTCCTGGTGGGGATGGACAGAGAAGGTGGCTCCTGGTGGGGATGGACTGCTGGGGAAGGTGGCTCCTGGTGGGGATGGGCTGCTCGAGAAGGTGGTCCTGGTGGGGATGGACGGCTGGAGAAGGTGGCTCCTGATGGGATGAACTTCTGTAGAACTGATGGACGATGAACTTCTGTAGAGGTGGCTCCCGGTGGGGATGGACTGGAGAAGGTGGCTCCTGGTGGGGATGGACTGGAGAAGGTGGCTCCTGGTGGGGATGGACGGCTGGGGAAGGTGGCTCCTGGTGGGGATGGGCTGCTGGAGAAGGTGGATCCTGGTGGGGTGAACTTCAATGGAGGTGGGTCTCGGTGGGATGAACTTCTGTGCAGGAACTGATGGAGGTGGACCCTGGTGGGATGAACTTCAGTAGAGGAACTGGTGGGATGGACTTCAATGGAGGTGGCTCCTGGTGGGAATGGACTGCTGGGGAAGGTGGCTCCTGGTGGGGTGAACTTCTGTAGAACTGATGGAGAATGGACTTCTGTGGAGGTGGCTCCTGGTGGGGATGGACTGGAGAAGGTGGCTCCTGGTGGGGATGGACTGGAGAAGGTGGCTCCTGGTGGGGATGGACAACTGGAGAAGGTGGCTCCTGGTGGGGATGGGCTGCTGGAGAAGGTGGCTCCTGGTGGGGATGGGCTGGAGAAGGTGGCTCCTGGTGGGGATGGACAGAGAAGGTGGGTCCTGGTGGGGATGGACGGCTGGAGAAGGTGGGTCCTGGTGGGGATGGATGGCTGGAGAAGGTGGGTCCTGGTGGGGATGGGCTGCTGGAGAAGGTGGTCCAGGTGGGGATGGACGGCTGGAGAAGGTGGCTCCTGGTGGGGTGAACTTCAATGGAGGTGGGTCTTGGTGGGATGAACTTCTGTGCAGGAACAGGTGGACTCTGGTGGGATGAACTTCAGTAGAGGAACTGGTGGGATGGACTTCAATGGAGGTGGCTCCTGGTGGGGATGTGCGGCTGGAGAAGGTGGCTCCTGGTGGGGATGGACGGCTGGAGAAGGTGGCTCCTGGTGGGGATGGACGGCTGGAGAAGGTGGCTCCTGGTGGGGATGGACGGCTGGAGAAGGTGGCTCCTGGTGGGGATGGACGGCTGGAGAAGGTGGCTCCTGGTGGGGTGAACTTCAATGGAGGTGGGTCTTGGTGGGATGAACTTCTGTGCAGGAACTGATGGAGGTGGACCCTGGTGGGATGAACTTCAGTAGAGGAACTGGTGGGATGGACTTCAATGGAGGTGGCTCCTGGTGGGGATGGACAGAGAAGGTGGCTCCTGGTGGGGATGGACTGGAGAAGGTGGCTCCTGGTGGGGATGGATGGACAGAGAAGGTGGCTCCTGGTGGGGATGGATGGCTGGAGAAGGTGGCTCCTGGTGGGGATGGATGGACAGAGAAGGTGGCTCCTGGTGGGGATGGACGGCTGGAGAAGGTGGCTCCTGGTGGGGATGGACGGCTGGGGAAGGTGGCTCCTGGTGGGGTGAACTTCTGTGGAGGAACAGTTGGAGGTGGGTCCTGGTGGGATGGACTTCTGTGGAAGAACTTCAATGGAGGTGGGTCCTGGTGGGATGAATTTTAATGGAGGAACTGGTGGGATGAACTTCAATGGAGGTGGGTCCTGGTGGGGTGAACTTCTGCAGAACTGATGGAGGATGAACTTCTGTGCAGGTGGGTCCTGGCAGGGTGAACTTCAGTGGAAGAACTTCAATGGAGGTGGGTCCTGGTGGGGTGAACTTTTGTGGAGGAACTTCAATGGAAGTGGGTCCTGGTGGGATGGACTTTAATGGAAGAACTTCAATGGAGGTGGGTCCTGGCAGGATGAACTTTTGTGGAGGAACTGATGGAGGTGGGTCCTGGCAGGGTGAACTTCAGTGGAAGAACTTCTATGGAGGTGGGTCCTTGTGGGGTGAACTTTTGTGGAGGAACCAATGGAGGTGGGTCCTGGTGGGATGGACTTTAATGGAGGTGGGTGAACTTCTGAGAGTAGTTGATGGAAGAAGGTCCACCCATCAACCTCTGGCCAGGAGCTGATGGAGATGGGATCCTGATGGAGATGGGATCCTGGTGGAGATGGGATCCTGATGGAGATGACACCCCAATGGAGATGGGATCCTGGTGGAGATGGGATCCTGGTGGAGATGGGATCCGGTTGTCACCACTCCTGTCCAGACCAGCCCCAGCTGAGGCCCTGCCTTGTGTGGC
Organism: Zonotrichia leucophrys gambelii; assembly: GCF_028769735.1. Lineage (NCBI taxonomy): Eukaryota > Metazoa > Chordata > Aves > Passeriformes > Passerellidae > Zonotrichia > Zonotrichia leucophrys. Next base: position 16,564 of record NW_026992760.1, read on the forward strand.
CTTGGCAGGAGCACGTCCAGTGAGGAACCCCTGGATGACCCCTGGACACCCCTGGACACCTCAGGACACCTCTGGACATCTCAGGACACCTCAGGACACCTCTGGACGCCCCTGGACACTCCCTGGACACCTCTGGACACCCCTGGAGACCCCTGGACACCCCTGGACAGCTCTGGACACCTCTGGACACCCCTGGATGACCCTTGGAGGCCCCTGGACACCTCTGGACACCCCTGGGAGACCCCTGGACACCTCTGGACAGCTCTGGACACATCTGGGCACCCCTGGACAGCTCTGGATGACCCCTGGACACCCCTGGACATCCCTGGACACCTCTGGACACTCTGGAGACCCCTGGACACCCCTGGACACATCTGGACACCCCTGGACACCTCTGGATGACCCCTGGACACCCCTGGACATCCCTGGACACCCCTGGACAGCTCTGGACACCCCTGGACACCCCTGGATGACCCCTGGACACCTCTGGACACCCCTGGACACCTCTGGACACCTCTGGACACCCCTGGACACCTCTGGAACACCCCTGGACACCCCTGGATGACCCCTGGACATGCCTGGACACATCTGGACACCGCTGGACACCCCTGGACACCCCTGGACCAACCTGATCTTCTGCAGCCCCTCCTGGGCCTCCTCCAGGCTCGGGAGGTTCCTCCCGCCCAGGAAAGGAGGAACCGGAGGCGCCGGGGCCACCGCGGGGCCACCGCGGGGCCACCGCGGGTGACGAGTGACAAACGGCGCCGCCGACGGTCCCGGGGGCTCCTCCTCCTGCTCTGGTGGCCCCGGTGGAGCTCCTGCGGCCGCCACGGGTGGTGGCCCCGGTGGTGGCCCAGGGTCACACCCCGGAGGTGACACTGGGGACAATGGAGGTGGCGCCTGCGCCCCGGGGGTGACACAGGAGGTGACACAGGAGGTGACACAGGAGGTGACACAGGAGGTGACATGGGACGTGGCTTCCTGTCCCAGCCATGGTGGTGGCACCAGCGGGGAGGAGCTGCCACCAGGGGGTGGTGGCCTCGAGGGGACAATGGGGGGACATCTGGGGCTGCTGGAGGGGGGACGGGGGCACAGGTGGGTCCAGGTGGGATGGATGTGGTGATCCAGGAGGTCCAGGAGGTCCAGGAGACCTGGATGTGGTGGACCAGGAGGTCCTGGTGGGCTGGACATGGTGGTCAGGGAGGTCCAGGCGGGCTGGACATGGTGGCCCAGGAGGTCCAAATGAGGTCCAGGTGACCTGGACATGGTGGACCAGGAGGGTCCTGATGGGCTGGGCATGGTGGAGATGGGTCCAGGTGGGCTGGGCATGGTGAGCACCTGCGGGGGTGACACAGGAGGTGACACAGGAGGTGACACGGGACGTGGCTTCCTGTCCCAGCCGTGGTGGTGGCACCAGCGGGGAGGAGCTGCCACCAGGGGGTGGTGGCCTCGAGGGGACAATGGGGGGACATGGGGGAGGATCTGATCTTCTGGGGCTTGGGGAGGGGACAGGGGCACAGGAGGGTCCTGGTGGGATGGATGTGGTGATCCAGGAGGTCCAGGAGACCTGGACGTGGTGGCCCAGGAGGCCCTGGTGGGGTGGGCATGGTGGAGATGGGTCCAGGTGTGCTGGACATGGTGGACCAGGAGGGTCTTGGTGGGCTGGACATGGTGGACCAGGAGAGGTCCAGGAAGGACCCAGGTGACATGGAAATGGTGGATCAGGAGGTTCAGACCACCTGGACATGGTGGCCCAGGAGATCCAGGTGGTCTGGACATGGTGACCCAGAGGGTCCAAGAAGGGTCCAGGTGGGCTGGATGTGGTGGAGGTGGGTCCAGGTGGTCAGGACATGGTGGAGATGGGTTCAGATGGGCTGGATGTGGTGGCCCAGGAGGTCCAGGTGACCTGGATGTGGTGGACCAGGAGAGGTCCAGGTGGGCTGGGCATGGTGGAGGTGGGTCCTGGTGGGTTGGACATGGTGGTCAGGGAGGTCCAGATGGGCTGGACATGGTGGCCCAGGAGGTCCAGGAGACCTGGACATGGTGGACCAGGAGGGTCCTGGGTGGGCTGGGCATGGTGGAGATGGGTCCAGGTGGTCAGGACATGGTGGAGATGGGTTCAGGTGGGCTGGATGTGGTGGTCCAGGAGGTTCAGGTGGGCTTGGACATGGTGGGCCCAGGGTGTCCAGGAGGTCACCCAGGACCTCTCAGGGGTCTCAGGATGGACCCAGGTGTCCAGGTCCTACCAAAGCTCCAGAAGGTGACCCAGGACCTTTCAGGGGGTCACCAGGGGGAACCAGGTCCAGGTGGACCCCAATGTCCAGATCCTACCAAAGGTCCAGAACATCACCTGGACCTTTCAGGTGTCACCCAGGTGGGCCCCAGGTGTCCAGATCCTACCAAAGGTCCAGAACATCACCTGGACCTTCCAGGTGTCCAGGCCCAGGTGGATGCCAATGTCCAGGTCCTACCAAAGGTCCAGGAGATGACCCAGGTCCTTTCAGGTGTCACCCAGGTGTCCAGGCCCAGGTGGGCCCCAATGTCCAGGTCCTACCAAAGCTCCAGGAGGTCACCCAGGTCCTTTCAGTGGTCACTCAAGTGTCCAGGTCGAGGTGGACCCCAATGTCCAGGTCCCACCAAAGGTCTGGGAGATGACCCAGGACCTTTCAGTGGTCACCCAGGTGTCCAAGTCCAGGTGTCCAGGTCCCACCAAAGCTCCAGGAGGTCACCTGGACATTCCAGGTGTCACCCAGGTGTCCAGATCCAGGTGGACCCCAATGTCCAGGTCCTACCAAAGCTCCAGGAGGTCACCCAGGTCCTTTCAGTGGTCACTCAAGTGTCCAGGTCGAGGTGGACCCCAATGTCCAGGTCCCACCAAAGGTCTGGGAGATGACCCAGGACCTTCCAGGTGTCACCCAGGTGTCCAAGTCCAGGTGCCCAGGTCCCACCAAAGCTCCAGAACATCACCTGGACCTTCCAGGTGTCACCAGGTGTCCATGCCCAGGTGGACCCCAATGTCCAGGTCCCACCAAGTGTCCAGGATGTCACCAGGACCTTCCAGGTGCCACCAGGGTGACCCAGCTGTCCATGACCTATTGAGGGGGGGGTCTCAGGGAGGATCCTCCCGACCCCCCCAGCCCAGAACTGTCCCTGCTGTCCCCTGATGTCCCCTGGTGTCCCCAATGTCCCCAGTGCCACCCCAGTGTCCCCAAGGTCCCCAGTGTCCCCCAATGTCCCCAGTGCCACCCCAGTGTCCCCAAGGTCCCCAGTGTCCCCCAATGTCCCCAGTGCCACCCCAGTGTCCCCCAATGTCCTCTGGTGTCCCCAGCATCCCCTCGGTGTCCCCCAATGTCCCCAGTGTCCCCAGTTGTCCCCCAGTGTCCCCAGTGCCATCGCAGTGTCCCCAGTGTCCCCAATGTTCCCTGATGTCCCCAGTGTCCCCCCCAGTGCCACCCCAGTGTCCTTAGTGTCCTCCACTGCAATCTCAATGTCCCCAGTGTCCCCAGTGTCCCCTCAGGGCCACCCCAATGTCCCCAATGTCCCCAGTGTCCCTCAATGTCCCCCTGTGTCACTGGTGCCACCCCCAGTGCCACACAATGTCCTCTGGCTGTCCCCAGTGTCCCCCCCAGTGCCACCCCAATTGTCCCCCAGCGTCCCCAATGTACCCAGTTGTCCCTCAATGTCCCCAGTGCCACCCCAATTGTCCTCCAATGTCCCCAATGTCCCCCCAGTGCCACTCCAGTGTCCCCTGATGTCTCCTCGGTGTCCCCCAATGTCCCCAATGTCCCCCGTTGTCCCCCAATGTCCTCTGGTGTCCCTGATGTCCCCTCAGTGTCCCCCAATGTCCCCAGTGCCACCCCAATTGTCCCCCAATGTCCCCAATGTCCCCAGTTGTCCCCCAATGTCCTCTGGTGTCCCCTGATGTCCCCTCAGTGTCCCCCAATGTCCCCCAGTTGTCGCCCAGTGTCCCCAGTGCCACCCCAGTGTCCCCCTCTGTCCCCAATGTCCCCAGTGTCCCCCCAGTGCCACCCCAGTGTCCTTAGTGTCCTCCACTGCCATCTCAATGTCCCCAGTGTCCCCAGTGTCCCCAGTGTCCTCAGTGTCCCCCTGTGTCACTCGTGCCACCCCCGGTGTCCCCCATGTCCCCTCAGTGTCCCCCCATGTCCCCCAGTGTCCCCAATGTCCCCAGTGCCATCCCAGTGTCCCCAATGTCCCCTCCCCGTCCCTCAGGCCATCCCCAGCTCTCTCCTCACTCTCCCCCAGGGGTGGCCGGAGGTGACCGAAAGTGGCCGGAGGTGATCAAAGGTGACCAAAGGTGGCCACAGGTGACCAAAGGTGGCCAAAGGTGGCCGGAAGTGGCCAGGGGTGGCCAGGGGTGACCGAAAGTGGCCGGAGGTGACCAAAGCTGGCCACAGGTGGCCGAAGGTGGCTGGAGGTGGCCGTGGATGGCCCCAGGTGGCCCGCAGGTGACCAAAGGTGGCCATGGGTGGCCACAAAGTGGCTGCAGGTGACCAAAGGTGACCAAAGTGTGACCAAAGTGTGACAAAAAGTGACCAAGCATGGCCGAAGGTGGCCAGAGGTGGCCGGAGGTGACAGAAAGTGGCTGCAGGTGGCCGGTGACCAAAAGTGGCCGGAGGTGACAGCAGGTGGCTGGAGGTGGCTGCAGGTGGCCGGGGGTGACCGGGGGTGACCAAAGGTGGCCAGGGGTGACCGGGGGTGACCAAAGGTGGCCAGGGGTGACCGCAGTGGCCAGAGGTGTTCAGAGGTGGCCAGAGGTGACCAAAGGTGGCCACAGTGGCCGGAGGTGACAGAAGGTGACCAAAGGTGGGCAGAGGTGGCTGAAGGTGGCCACAGTGGCCGGAGGTGACCAAAGGTGGCCGGGGATAGCTACAGGTGACCCGAGGTGACCACAGGTGGCTGCAGGTGGCCAGAGGTGACCAAAGGTGGCCACAGTGGCTGGAGGTGACCGAAGGTGGCCACAGTGGCTGGAGGTGGCCAGGGGTGACCAAAGGTGACCGGTGGCCGGGGCTGCGGCCACCTCTGGCCACTGTGTGCAGCTTCCCTTGGTCGAATCCATAAATCCTTGTGTTGATGTTCATCTTCCTTTCTCAAGCTGCTTTTCACTGTTTTGTTAAGGCGTGAGATAAGCATCTTCCCTTTTATATATTCTAAAGCTATAGTTTCAAAAGATCCTTACTACAAGCAATATTCTAAAATTATACTTCTAAAGGTCTTTATTGCAAAACTCTTTAAGGCTTAACTACAAGCAGAAAGTTCCTGTCAAAAAGCAACATCCTTAAAGCTTTAATTCAAATGCTCCTAAATCAACTTAAGACTTATTAGGGTTAATTGTGATCAAAAGATAGGTTCAAAGGCCTTCTTCCATGCTTTATTTTTGTCAGTTATTATAAAAATTCGTCTTTATAATTGTCCCATGGTTGGTTTTCACACATGTTGCAATCATAAACACACACGTTGCCTGTATGTACCTGACATCAAACACAGATTTGAATTTCACAGGGTGAAGCGGGAGAAGGGCAACGAGGCAGCCGCGCTCCTCCGGGCAGCGCCGCCACGCGAGGCCGAGGCTTCACTAGGCCGCGCTAGGCCGCGCGTTGCTAAGCAACGCGTCGCGCTCTGACACCACTTCCTTTAGCGGTCGCTTAGCAACGCGTCGCGCTACTGACGTCACTTCCTCCTTCTCCCTCACCGGCGCCGCTATCATGGCGGCCGTGTCGGTATTCCCGTCCCCAGGCGAGCTCGGCGCGGCGCTGGCGCGGTCGGTGGCGGAGGCGGCGGCCGAGGCGGTGGCGAGCGGCGGCCGCTTCACGCTGGGGCTGTCCGGGGGCTCGCTGGTGCAGCTGCTGGCGCGGGAGCTGCCGCCCGCCCTCAGCGCCGTGGCCGGCTCCGAGCCGAGCCGTTGGCTGGTGGCGTTCTGCGATGAGCGCCTGGTGCCGCCCGAGCACCCCGAGAGCACCGGCGGCGCCTACCGGGTGAGCGCGGCTCCGCCACGGGCTGCGGGACTCCACCGGTCCCTCCCAGTTCGGCCCAGTTCCCCCTCAGTCCCTCCCAGTCTGGCCCAGTTCCCCCCATTTCCCTCCCACTCTCCCCCTCAGTGCGTCCCAGTCTCCCAGTTCCTCCCAGTTCAGCCCAGTTTGGCCCAGTTCCCCCATTTCCCTCTCAGTCTCTCCTGACTTCTCTCAGTCCCTCCCAGTGCTCCCAGTTCCTCCCAGTTTGGCCCAGTCTGGCCCAGTCCCCTCTCGGTCCCTCCTGACTCCCCTCAGCTCCTCCGAGTTCCTCCCAGTGCTCCCAGTTTGGCCCAGTCTGGCCCAGTTTCCCCCTCAGTTCCCCTCAATCCTTTCCCAGTCCTTCCTGACTCCCCTCAGCTCCTCCCAGTGCTCCCAGTTCCTCCCAGTTTGGCCCAGTTCCCCCATTTCCCTCTCAGTCTCTCCTGACTTCTCTCAGTCCCTCCCAGTGCTCCCAGTCTGGCCCAGTTCCTCCCAGTTTGTCCCAGTTCCCCCCTCAGTCTCGCCGAACTCCCCTTAGCGCCTCCCAGTGCTCCCAGTTCCTCCCAGTCTGGCCCAGTCCCCTCCCAGTCTCCTAACCCCCCTCAGTTCCTCCCAGTTCCTCCCAGTCTGGCCCAGTTCCCGCCATTTCCCTCCCAGTCCCTCCTGACTCCCCTCAGCTCCTCCCAGACTCTCCCAGTCCATCCCAGTTCAGCCCAGTCTGGCCCAGTCCCCCCATTTCTCTCCCAGTTTCTCCTGACTCCCCTCAGCTTTTCCCAGTCCCTCCCAGTGCTCCCAGTTTGGCCCAGTTCCCCCCCCAGTTCCCTCCTGGTCCCTCCTGGCCCCCCTCAGTCCCTCCCAGTGCTCCCAGTTTGGCCCAGTCTGGCCCAGTTTCCCCCAGTCCCTTCCCAGTCTCTCCTGACTCCCCTCAGCTCCTCCCAGTACTCCCAGTTTGGCCCAGTTCCCCCCATTTCCCTCCCAGTGCTCCCAGTAACCCTGCCCTGCTCTCTCCCAGTCCCTCCCAGTGCTCCCAGTTTACCCAGTTTAACCCTTTCAGGCCCAGCTGCTGTCCCAGTTTAACCAGTTTAACCCTTTCAGTCCCAGCTCCTGTCCCAGTTTAACCCTGCCCAGTTTGCCCAGTTTACCCAGTGCTCCCAGTTTAACCCCTCCAGTTCCAGCTGCTGTCCCAGTTTAACCAGTTTAACCCCTCAGGCCCAGCTGCTGTCCCAGTTTAACCCTTTCAGTGTTCCCAGTTTACCCAGTTTAACCCTTCCCAGTGTTCCCAGTTTAACCAGTTTAACCCCTTCAGGCCCAGCTGCTGTCCCAGTTTGCCCAGTTTAACCCCCTCAGTCCCAGTGTTCCCAGTTTAACCAGTTTAACCCTTTCAGTGTTCCCAATTTAACCTTCCCAGTGTTCCCAGTTTAACCAGTTTAACCCCTCAGGCCCAGCTGCTGTCCCAGCTCGCTGCCCCCCCCCAGGTGCTCTGGGTCCGTTCCGAGCTGGGCCCGGCCGAGGCTGCGCGGGAATACGAGGGCAGGCTGAGACAGGTACTGGGCAAACTGGGAGCACTGGGAATGGGACTGGGAGCACTGGGAGGGACTGGGATGGACTGGGAGCACTGGGAATGGGACTGGGAGCACTGGGAATGGGACTGGGAGCAGCTGAGACAGGTACTGGGCAAACTGGGAGCACTGGGAATGGGACTGGGAGCAGCTGAGACAGGTACTGGGCAAACTGGGAGCACTGGGAATGGGACTGGGAGCAGCGGAGACAGGTACTGGGCAAACTGGGAGCACTGGGAATGGGACTGGGAGCACTGGGAATGGGACTGGGAGCACTGGGAATGGGGCAACTGGGAGGGACTGGGATGGACTGGGAGCACTGGGATGGACTGGGAGGGACTGGGAACGCTGGGAATGGGGACTGGGGCAACTGGGAGCACTGGGAGGGACTGGGAGCGCTGGGAATGGGACTGGGAGCACTGGGAATGGGACTGGGAGGGACTGGGAGCACTGGGAATGGGACTGGGGGCACTGGGAATGGGACTGGGAATGGACTGGGAGCACTGGGAGGGACTGGGAATGGGACTGGGAGCACTGGGAGGGACTGGGAATGGACTGGGAGCAGTGGGAATGGACTGGGAGCACTGGGAATGGGCACTGGGGGGACTGGGAACACTGGGAATGGGCACTGGGGATACTGGGAGCACTGGGACTGGGCACTGGGAGAGACTGGGGATACTGGGAATGGGCACTGGAGGGACTGGGGGAACTGGGAGCACTGGGAATGGGATTGGGAGGGACTGGGAGCACTGGGAATGGGGCTGGGAGCAGTGGAGACAGATACTGGGCATACTGGGAGCACTGGGAGGGACTGGGAATGGGACTGGGGCAACTGGGAGCACTGGGAATGGAACTGGGAGGAACTGGGATGGACTGGGAGCAGCTGAGACAGGTACTGGGGATACTGGACAAACTGGGAGAGACTAGGAGGGACTGGGAATGGGACTGGTAGGGACTGGGAGGGACTGGGAGCACTGGGAATGGGCACTGGGCGGACTGGGAGGGACTGGGAATGGGCACTGGGATCAGTCCCTGGGCTGAACTGGTCCAGACTGGTCCATATTGATCCGTACTGGTCCATACTGGTCTGAACTGGTCCGTACTGGTCCAGACTGGTCCATACTGGTCCGTACTGGTCCATACTGGTCCATACTGGTCCAAACTGGTCCATACTGGTCCATACTGGTCTATATTGATCCGTACTGTTCCATACTGGTCCATATCGATCTGAACTGGTCCGTACTGGTCTGTACTGGTCCATATTGATCTGAACTGGTCCGTACTGGTCCAAACTGGTCCAAACTTGTCCGTACTGGTTTTGCAGGCGTTCCCAGGCGAGGACCCCCCCCAGTTTGACCTGCTGCTGTTGGGGGTGGGGCCGGACGGTCACACCTGCTCGCTGTTCCCGGGACACGCCCTGCTCCAGGTCACCCCAATTCCCAAATTCCCAAAATTCCCAAAATTCCTGGAATTCTGAGAATTTCCCCACCATTTTCCTTCCATTTCTCCTGCTTTTCCTGTTTTTTTTTTTTTTTCACATTTTTTCTGTATTTTCCTGTCATTTTTCCTGTTATTCCTCCCATTAATTTTCCCCATTTTCCCATTAATTTTCCCTATTTTCCCCATTATTTTTCCCATTATTTCCCCATTATTTTCCCATTCTTTTCCCTTTTTTCCTGTTATTTTCCCCCATTTTTCCCGTGTTTTCCGTCATTTTTCCTATTATTCCTCCCATTATTTTTCACCATTTTCTTGTTATTTTTCCCATTATTTTCCCCATTATTTTCCCATTAATTTTCCCTATTTTTCCCATTGTTTTCCCCATTATTTTCCCATTCTTTTCCCATTTTTCCCATGTTTTCCTGTCATTTTTCCTATTATTCCTCCCATTATTTTTTCCCATTTTCTTGTTATTTTCCCCATTATTTTCCCATTCTTTTCCCTTTTCTCCTGTTATTTTTTCCCATTTTTCCTGTTTTTTCCTGTTATTCCTCCCATTATTTTCCCCATTATTTTCCCATTAATTTTCCCTGTTTTTCCCATTATTTTCCACATTATTTTCCCATTCTTTTCCCCATTATTTTCCCATTCTTTTCCCATTTTTCCCGTGTTTTCCTGTCATTTTTCCTGTTATTCCTCCCATTATTTTCCCCATTATTTTCTTGTTATTTTTCCCATTATTTTCCCCATTGTTTTCCCATTATTTTCCCTTTTTTCCTGTTATTTTCCCCCATTTTTCCCGTGTTTTCCTGTCATTTTTCCTATTATTCCTGCCATTATTTTCCCCATTATTTTCCCATTAGTTTTCCCTGTTTTTTCCCATTATTTTCCCCATTATTTTCCATTCTTTTCCCATTTTTCCCGTTTTCTTCCTGTAATTTTTCCTATTATTCCTCCCATTATTTTTTCCCATTTTCTTGTTATTTTTCCCATTCTTTTCCCATTCTTTTCCCTTTTCTCCTGTTATTTTTTCCCATTTTTCCCATGTTTTCCTGTCATTTTTCCTATTATTCCTCCCATTATTTTCCCCATTTTTCCCATTAATTTTCCCTATTTTTCCCATTATTTTCCCCATTATTTTCTCATTCTTTTCCCGTGTTTTTCTGTCATTTTTCCTATTATTCCTCCCATTGTTTTTTCCCCATTTTCTTGTTATTTTTCCCATTATTTTCCCCATTATTTTCCCATTATTTCCCCATTATTTTCCCCATTATTTCCCCTATTTCCCCCCTTATTTTTCCCATTATTTTCTCAAATTTTCCTGTTATTTTTCCCATTATTTTTCCCTGAATTTCCCTGTTACTTTCCTGATATTTTCCCCACAATTTCCCATTGGATTTTTCCCAATTTTCCTGTGTTTTCCCCATTTCCAGGAGCAGAATTCCTGATTTCCCACCTGGGGGACTCTCCCAAGCTCCTCTCCATGGGTTCCTCCTTTCCCTTTATTTCCCATTATTTTTCCCATTAATTCCTCATTATTTTTCCAATTTTTCCCTTTATTTTCCCCTGGATTTTCCCCATGACTTTTTCCCAATTTCCCATTAATTTCCCCAATATTTTCCCTGTTATTTTTCCATTATTTTCCCCATTAATCCCATTATTCCCATTCCCATTCTCCCATTATTTCCCCATTTTTTCCCATTATTTTCCCCTATTTTTCCCATTCCCATTTTCCTGTTATTTTCCCATTATTTTCCCTTTATTTTCCCCATTATTTCCCCTATTTCCCCCCCTATTTTTCCCATTATTTTCTCAAATTTTCCTGTTATTTTCCCATTATTTTCCCATTATTTTCCCCATTTTCCCCCATGTTTTTCCCATTATTTTCCCCGTTTTTTGTGCTATTTTCCCCCTATTTTTCCCCGTTATTTCCCCTCGGATTTTTCCCCATTTCCCCTTGGTTATTTTCCCAATTTCCCGTGTTTTTTCCCACTTTCAGGAGCAGAATTCCCATTTCCCACCTGGAGGACTCTCCCAAGCCCTCCCCAGGGTTCTCTTTCCCTTTATTTCCCATTATTTTTCTCATCATTTTCCCCATTTTCTGTTATTTTTTTCCCCATGATTTTCCCATTATTTTTTTGTGCTATTTTCCCCATTATTTTCCCCTGGATTTTCCCCATTTCCCATTATTTTCTCAAATTTTCCTGTTATTTTTCCCATTATTTTCCCCATTATTTTCCCATTATTTTCCCCATTTTCCCAATTGTTTTTCCCTGGATTTTTCCCATTATTTTCCCCATTTTTTGTGCTATTTTTCCCTGAATTTCCCCCATTATTTTTTCCCAATTTCCCACTATTTTCCCCTTGTTTTTCCTGTTGTTTTTTCCCATTATTTTCCCAATTTTTCCCATTATTTTCCCATTATTTTCCCATTATTTTCCCATTATTTTCCCCATTATTTCCCCCCCTATTTTTCCCATTATTTTCTCAAATTTTCCTGTTATTTTTCCATTATTTTTCCCATTATTTTTCCCATTATTTCCCATATTTCATCCCCTATTTTTCCCATTATTTTCTCAAATTTTCCTGTTATTTTTCCCATTATTTTTCTGACTATTTTTTCTCATTCTTCCCCATTTTTTCCCATTATTTTCCCCTGGATTTTCCTATTATTTTTCCCATTATTTCCTCATTATTTCCCCCATTATTTCTCCCAACACTTTTCCCATTTTCCCCTATTATTCCCCCATGATTTTCCCCAATATTTTCCCTATTACCTTTCCATTATTTTTCCCATTTTTCGTGTGTTTTTTTCCATTATTTTCTCAATTTTTCCCTGAATTTCCCTGTTACTTTCCTGATATTTTCCCCACAATTTCCCATTGGATTTTTCCCAATTTCCCGGTGTTTTTCCCCATTTCCAGGAGCAGAATTCCCTGATTTCCTTCCTGGAGGACTCTCCCAAGCCCCTCCCCAGGGGCTCCTCCTTTCCCTTTATTTTCCATTATTTTCCCATTATTTTTGCTTGGATTTTCCCCTTTTTCCCCCATTATTTTTCTCATTATTTTTCCATTTTTTTCCCTTGAATTTTCTCCTGCTTTTCCCATTATTTTTCCCATTTCCTCCATTATTTTCCCCTGGATTTTCCCCATTTCTTGTGCTCTTTTCCCTATTATTTTTTTCCATTATTTTTTCCATTATTTTTTTCCATTATTTTCCCCCTAAACCTTCCCTGTTTTTTCCCATTCTTTTTCCCATTTCCTCCATTATTTTCCCCTGGATTTTCCCCCTTTTTTTCCCCAATTTTCCCCATTATTTTTTCCATGATTTTCCCAATTTTTTGTGCTGTTTTTCCCTGAATATCCCCCATGATTTTCCCCATTTTTCCCATTATTTTTCCCATTTTCACTGGGTTTTTTCCCCCATTTTTTGTGCTATTTTCCCCCTGTTTTTTCCCCATGATTTCCCATTGGATTTTTCCCAATTTCCCGGTGTTTTTCCCCATTTCCAGGAGCAGAATTCCCTGATTTCCCACCTGGAGGACTCTCCCAAGCCCCTCCCCAGGGGTTCCTCCTTTCCCTTTATTTCCCATTATTTTTCCCATTAATTCTCCCATTATTTTTCCAATTTTTCCCTTTATTTTCCCCTGGATTTTCCCCATGACTTTTTCCCAATTTCCCACTATTTTCCCATTGTTTTTCCTGTTGTTTTTTCCCATTATTTTCCCCATTTTCCCCATGATTTTTCCCTGAATTTTCCCTTTTACTTTCCTGATATTTTCCCCATGATTTCCCCCTGGATTTTTCACAATTTTCCCATTTTTTCCCCATTTCCAGGGGCAGAATTCCCTGATTTCCCACCTGGAGGACTCTCCCAAGCCCCTCCCCAGGGGCTCCTCCTTTCCCTTTATTTCCCATTATTTTCCCATTATTTTTGCTTGGATTTTCCCCTTTTTCCCCCATTATTTTTCTCATTATTTTTCCAATTTTTTCCCTTGAATTTTCTCCTGCTTTTCCCATTATTTTTCCCATTTCCTCCATTATTTTCCCCTGGATTTTCCCCCTTTATTTCCCCAATTTTCCCCATTATTTTTTCCATGATTTTCCCAATTTTTTGTGCTGTTTTTCCCCGAATATCCCCCATGATTTTCCCCATTTTTCCCATTACTTTCCCATTATTTTTCCCATTACTTTCCCATTATTTTTCCCATTTTCACTGGGTTTTTTCCCCCATTTTTTGTGCTATTTCCCCCTGTTTTTTCCCCTCGGATTTTTCCCAATTTCCCGGTGTTTTTCCCCATTTCCAGGAGCAGAATTCCCTGATTTCCCACCTGGAGGACTCTCCCAAGCCCCTCTCCAGGGGTTCCTCCTTTCCCTTTATTTCCCATTATTTTTCCCATTAATTCTCTCATTATTTTTCCAATTTTTCCCTTTATTTTGCCCTGGACTTTCCCCATGACTTTTTTCCAATTCCCCATTATTTTCCCAATATTTTCCCTGTTATTTTTCCCATTAATCCCATTATTTTCCCGTTATTTTCCCATTAATTTTCCCTATTTTTGCCATTCCCATTCTACCATTATTTTCCCCTATTTTTCCCATTATTTTCCCCTATTTTTCCCATTCCCATTTTCCTGTTATTTTCCCATTATTTCCCCCCCTATTTTTCCCATTATTTTCTCAAATTTTCCCATTATTTTTCCCATTATTTTTCCCATTATTTCCCAAATTCTCCCATGATTTTCCCCATTTTTTGTGCTCTTTTCCCCTGGATTTTTCCCATGATTTCCCCCTGGATTTTTCACAATTTCCCTTCATTTTTCCCATTATTTTCCCTGTTATTTTTTCAAGTTTCCCATTATTTTACCATTATTTTTCCTGTTATTTTTCCCATTATTTTCTCCTGTATTTCCCCCATTTTTCCTGTTATTTTTCCCTGGATTTTCCCCATTTTTTGTGCTCTTTTCCCTATTATTTTTTTCCATTATTTTCCCCCTAAACCTTCCCTGTTTTTTCCCATTATTTTCCCCTGGATTTTCCCCTTTTTTTTCCCTTTATTTCCCCAATTTTCCCCATTGTTTTTCCCATTATTTTCCCCGTTTTTTGTGCTATTTTCCCCCTGTTTTTTCCCCACAATTTCCCATTGGATTTTTCCCAATTTCCCGGTGTTTTTCCCCATTTCCAGGAGCAGAATTCCCTGATTTCCCACCTGGAGGACTCTCCCAAGCCCCTCCCCAGGGGCTCCTCCTTTCCCTTTATTTCCCATTATTTTTCCCATTAATTCTCTCATTATTTTTCCAATTTTTCCCTTTATTTTCCCCTGGATTTTCCCCATGACTTTTTCCCAATTTCCCACTATTTTCCCATTGTTTTTCCTGTTGTTTTTTCCCATTATTTTCCCCATTTTCCCATTATTTTTCCCATTCCCATTCTCCCATTATTTTCCCCTATTTTTCCCATTCCCATTTTCCTGTTATTTTCCCATTATTTTCCCCATTATTTCCCCCCCTATTTTTCCCATTATTTTCTCAAATTTTCCTGTTATTTTTCCCATTATTTTTCCCATTTTTTTTCTGACTATTTTTTCTCATTCTTCCCCATTTTTCCCCATTATTTTCCCCTGGATTTTCCTATTATTTTTCCCATTATTTCCTCATTATTTCCCCCATTATTTCTCCCGATACTTTTCCCATTTTCCCCTATTATTCCCCCATGATTTTCCCCAATATTTTCCCTATTACCTTTCCATTATTTTTCCCATTTTTCGTGTGTTTTTTTCCATTATTTTCTCAATTTTTCCCTGAATTTTCCCTGTTACTTTCCTGATATTTTCCCCATAATTTCCCCCCGGATTTTTCCCAATTTTCCCATTTTTTCCCCATTTCCAGGAGCAGAATTCCCTGATTTCCCACCTGGAGGACTCTCCCAAGCCGCCTCCCCGGCGGGTGACGATGACGCTGCCGCTGCTCAACGCGGCCAAATCCGTCCTGCTCGTGGCCACCGGGGCTGCCAAGGCCCCTGTGATCAAGGTTTGGGCTGAAATCCTGAAATTTTGGGCAAAATCTGGGATTTTGGGGGTTAAATCGGGATTTTTGGGGTTAAATCCCATTTTTGGGGGGTTTAAATCCCATTTTTGGGGGGTTTAAATCCCGATTTTTTGGGGGTTAAATCCCATTTTTGGGGGTTAAATCTTGTTTTTTATTGGGTTAAATCATGGTTTTTTGGGGTTATAATTTTGATTTTTGGGGTTAATTCCCAAATTTTTGGGTTCAATCCCTGCTGCTCGTGGCCACCGGCGCTGCCAAGGCTCCTGTCATCAAGGTTTGGGCTGAAATCCTGGGATTTTGGCTTAATTCCCATTTTTGGGGGTTAAATCTGGATTTTTGGGGTTAAATCCCATTTTTGGGGGTTAAATTCCATTTTTGGGGGGTTAAATCCCATTTTTGGGGGGGTTAAATTCCATTTTTTGGGGGGTTAAATCCCATTTTTGGGCGTTAAATTGTGGGTTTTTTTGGGGTTATAATTTTGATTTTTGGGGTTAAATCCTGGGAGTTTTAGGGTTAAATCCCTGATTTTTGAATTATTTTGGGGGATTTTTAGCTCCAATCCTGGATTTTTGGGGTTAATTCCCAAATTTTTGGGTTCAATCCCTGCTGCTCGTGGCCACCGGGGCTTCCAAGGCTCCTGTCATCAAGGTTTGGGCTGAAATCCTGAAATTTTGGGCAAAATCTGGGATTTTGGGGGTTAAATCCTCCATTTTTGGGTCACATCCCAAATTTTGGGGGTTAAATTCCAGATTTTTGGGGTTTAAATCCCGGTTTTTTGGGGTTCAATCCCTTTTTTTGGGGTTAAATCGATGATTTTTTGAGGGTTAATCCCAGATTTTTTGGGTTATTTTCTGGGGGTTTTGGGGTTAATTCCCAGATTTTTGGCTTAAATCCGGGATTTTTGGGGTTAACTCCAGGATTTTGGGGGTTAATTCCCCATTTTTGGGGTGAAATTCAGGATTTTTGGGGTTCATTCCCATTTCTCATCTCCGCCAAATCCATCCTGCTCGTGGCCACCAAAGCCCTGTGATCAAGGTTTGGGCTGAAATCCTCAATTTTGGGGTTTTTGGGTGTAAATCCCTTTTTTTGGGATTTAAATCCTATTTTTTGGGGGGTTAAATCCCATTTTTTGGGCATTAAATCCTGGTTTTTTTTGGAGACACATCCTGGAATTTTGGGGTTAAATTGGTGATTTTTGGGGATGATTTTTGGGGTTAATTCCAGGATTTTTGGTGTTAATTCCCAGATATTTTGTATTAATTCCCATTTTTGGGGGTTAAATCGGGATTTTTGGGGTTAAATCCTGTTTTTTGGGGGGTTAAATCCCATTTTTGGGGGATTAAATCCCATTTTTGGGGGGTTAAATTCCATTTTTGGGGGTTAAATCTTGTTTTTTATTGGGTTAAATCATGGTTTTTTGGGGTTATAATTTTGATTTTTGGGGTTAATTCCCAAATTTTTGGGTTCAATCCCTGCTGGTCGTGGCCACCGGGGCTGCCAAGGCCCCTGTGATCAAGGTTTGGGCTGAAATCCTGGGATTTTGGGCAAAATCTGGGATTTTGGGCGTTAAATCGGGATTTTTGGGGTTAAATCCCATTTTTGGGGGGTTTAAATCCCATTTTTGGGGGGTTTAAATCCCGATTTTTTGGGGTTAATTCGTGTTTTTTTGGGGTTATATCCTTGATTTTGGGGGTTAAATCCCAGATTTTTGGAGTTATTTTGGGGGATTTTTTGCTCAAATCCTGGATT
>NW_026992761.1:0-33352 GCF_028769735.1 Zonotrichia leucophrys gambelii
GTTTTGTTGGGGCTGTGGGAGTCCGCTGGTCGAAAATCCGATAGAGGATGGTTCCCAATGAAAGGTGGCACAGTGCCAGTGGGCTGGTTGATAGGGGAATGGTCCGCATGCAGCCAGAGAGGCGTCGTTTATTCCAGGAAAGGGCCGTATTGTTGGGGGTGTGGGGGTGCCGCGTCCTGAAAATCACGATACCAGGATGGTTCCCAGGTGAAAGTGGCAAGTGCCAATCGGGCTGGTTGATAGGAATGGCTCCTGCAATTGCCAGCAGAATCGGGGGTCGTTTTTTCAGGGAAAAGGGCCGGTTTTGTTGGGCCGTGGCTGGAGTGGCGGCTGGCTCTGAAATCACATCGCAGGATGGTCCCAATGAAAGTGCACAGTCGAGTGGGCGTTGATAGAGCAGGCTCCTCAATTCCACCAGAGCGGGGGGTAGTTTTTTGCCAGGGAAAAGGGCCCTGTTTGTTTGGGGCCTGGGCTGGGTGGCGGTGGCTCCTGAAAATCACGCGCAGGATGGTTCCAGATGAAAGTTGCCCGTGCCAGTGGCTGTTGAGAGCAAATGTCCTCAACTGCAGCAGAGATGGCAGTCGTTTATCCAGGGAAAAGGGCCGTGGTTTTTTGGGCTGTGGCTGGAGTGGCGTGCCCCTAAATCACATACCGGAGGTCCAGAAAGGTGGCACATGCCAGTGGCGGTTTGATAACAGTGGTCTGCAATGCAGCCATGATGGGCAGTCGTTTTTTAGGAAAAGGGCCGTAATTGTTGGGGACTGTGGCTGGAGTGGGGCTGCTCCTGAAATCACGATACGCGGATGGTCCAGATGAAGTGGCCAGTGCGAGCGGCTGTGATAAGGAAATGGCTCTGCAATCGCCAGCCAGAGCGGGCGGTAGTTTTTTCCGGAAAGGGCCGTAGTTTTGTTGGGGGACCTGTGGCATGGGAGTGGCCGGCTGGCTCCTGAAAATCCACGATACGCCGGATGGTTCCCAGATGAAAGGTGGCACCAGTGCCAGTCGGGCTGGTTGAAGAGGAATGGGTCCTGCAATCGCCAGCCAGAAGATCGGGCAGGTCGTTTTTAATTCCAGGG
Source organism: Zonotrichia leucophrys gambelii (assembly GCF_028769735.1). Lineage (NCBI taxonomy): Eukaryota > Metazoa > Chordata > Aves > Passeriformes > Passerellidae > Zonotrichia > Zonotrichia leucophrys. Next base: position 1,077 of record NW_026992761.1, read on the forward strand.
AAAGGGCCGTAGTTTTGTTTGGGGGGCCCGTGGCTGGGAGTGGCCGGCTGGCTCCTGAAAATCCACGGGTACGAGGATGGTTCCCAGATGAAAAGTGGCCCAGTGCCAAGTCGGGCTGGTTTGATAGAGGCAATGGCTCCTGCAATTGCCAGCCAGAAGATGGGGAGGTTTGTTTTAATTCCAGGGAAAGGGGCCGTAGATTTGTTTGGGGCCTTTTGGGTGGGAGTGGCCGGCTGGCTCCTGAAAATCCACAAAACGCAGGATGGTTTCCCAGGTGAAAAGGGGGCACCCGTGCCAACGGGCTGGTTGATAGAGGGAGTGGCTCCTGCAATTTGCCAGCCAGAAGACGGCAGGTCGTTTTTTTTCCAGGGAAAAAAAGGGGCCCTAGTTTTGTGTTTGGGGCCTGTGGCTGGGAGTGGCCGGCTGGCTCCTGAAAAATCCAAATACGGAGGGTGGTTTCCCAGATGAAAGGTGGCACCAGGGCCAAATTGGGATGGTTTGATAGAGTCAAGTGGTCCTGCAAACTCCACCAGAAGCGGGGTGGTTGTTTTGTTTGCCGGGAAAAAAGGGGGCCCTGGTTTGTGTTTGGGGCCTGGGCTGGGAGTGGCCCGGGTGGCTCCTGAAAATCCACGATACGCAGGATGGTTCCCAATGAAAGTGGCAGCAAGGGGCCCCCGTTTGGGTGGATTGAAAGAGGCAAGTGGGTCCTGCAAACTGCCAGCCCCGATGACGGGAGGGCATTTTACTTCCAGGAAAAGGGGGCCGTAGTTTGTGTTTGGGGGCCCTTTGGGTGGGAAATGTCCGGGGTGGCTCCTGAAAATCCACGTACGCAGGATTTTCCCAGATAAAGGTGGCACCAGGCCGATCGGGCTGGGTTTTTAGAGGGGAAATGGCTGCTGCAATCGCCCCCCAAAGCGGGGGGGTGGATTTTTCCCTTTCCAGGGAAAAGGGCCTGGTTTGTTTTTGGGGGGCCCGTGGCTGGGAGTGGCCCGGGTGGCTCCTGAAAAACCCCGATACCAGGATGGGTTCCCAGATAAAGGTGGCACCATACCGGTCGGGCTGTTTTATAGAGAGAAGTGTCTCCTGGGAAAGCCAGCCAAAGCGGGGGGGGTGAGATTTCTTTGCCAGGGGAAAAGGGCCCCTAGTTTGGGTTCGGGGGCCTGTGGTGGGGGGGTCCCGGGGGGGCTCCTGAAAATCCACGATACCAGGATGGTTCCTAAGAAAGGTGGCACCATGCCGGTCGGGCGGATTGATAGAGGGAAGTGGGGCCTCAACTGACAGCCAGTTTTGGGGAGGTCTTTTTTTTTCCAGGGAAAAGGGCCGTGGGTTGTATTCGGGGGCCTGTGGCCTGGAGTGGCCGGCTGGGTCCTGAAAATCCACGTACCAGGATGGTTCCCCAGAAAGGTGGGACCGTGCCAAGGTGGCAGGGTTTACATTTCCAAATGGGTGCTGCAATGTGACAGCCAAGATGGGCAGGTCAGTTTTTCCTTTTAAAGGGGAAAAAGGGGCCTTCATTGTTTTTGGGGGCTTGTGGCTTGGGGTGGCCCCCTGGCTCCCAAAATCCACGATACCGGTGGTTCCCAGATGAAAAGGGGGCACCATGCCCGGCGGGGGTGGATTGAAGAGGGAAGGCTCCCGCAATCGGGCCCCCAGATGACGGGCAGGTCAGTTTTATTCCCGGAAAAGGGCCGTAGTTTGGTTTGGGGGGCCGTGGTGGGAGTGTCCCCCCAGGCCCTGAAAATCCACATACCCGGATGGGTTTCCCGATGAAAGGTGACACCCTGCCCAAATCGGGCTGGTTTGATAGAGGCAAGTGTCTCCTGCAATGTGCCACCAGAAGGGGGGCGGGTGAGTTTTCTTCCCAGGGGAAAAAGGGGCCCTGGTTTTGTGTCGGGGCCTTGGCTGGGATGGGGCTGGGTCCCGAAAAACCCATACCCGGAGGGTTCCCCGATAAAGGTGGGGACCGTGTCGAGTCGGGTGGTTGAAAATTTAATGGTTGAATTAAAAGGGGAAGGGGGGGGGGGTTAGTTTTGTTTTTTGGGGAAAGGGCCGTGGTTTGGTTTGGGGTTGGGTGGGGGTGGGGGGGTTCCTGAAAACCCCCCCATAGATTATGGGTTTCCCCGTGAAAGGGGGCCCCAGCGCCGAGTGGGTGGTTGAAGAGGCAATGGCCCGCAATGTGCCCCCAGATGAGGGCAGGTCAGTTTACTTCAAGGAAAAGGGCCCTGTATTTTTTGGGCCTGTGGGTGGGGGTGGGGGCTGGTCCTAAAATCCACGATCCAGGATGGTTTTCCAGTGAAAATTTGGGACCCCGTGTCAATTTTGGGGAGGTTTGATATCACCAAGTGGCTCCGCAATTGCCAGCCAGATGACGGGCAGGTCTTTTACTTCCAGGGAAAGTTTCCTTTGATTATTTTGGGAATTGTGGCTGGGAGTGGCCGGGTGGGTCCTGAAAAACCACATACGCGGGTGGTTCCCAGATGAAAGGGGGTTAGTCCCAAATTGGGGTTTGCAAGCCAAGTGGTTCCGCAAAACTGCCCGCCAGATGACGGGCAGGTCAGTTTTTTTCCAGGGAAAAAGGGCCCCTAGTTTGTGTTTGGGGCCCGTGGCTGGGGTGTCCGGCTTGGGGCCAAAATCCACGATACCAGGATGGTTCCCGATGAAAGGTGGGACCAGTGCCAAATCGGGTGGTTTGATAGAGGGAAGTGGCCCTGCAAAACTCCAGCCAGAAGGGGGCGGGGGAGTTTTTTTTGCCAGTGAAAAGGGGCCCTGGTTTGTGTTTTGGGGGGCCCGTCTGGGGGTGGCCGGGTGGCTCCTGAAAAAACCCATACGCAGGGTGGGTTCCCCGAGAAAAGGGGGGCACCATACCGATCACGCTGTTTTTTATAGAGAGAAGTGTCCCTGCAATCTGCCAGCCAAAGCGGGGCGGGTGAGGTTTTCTTTTCCAGGGAAAAGGCCGTGGTTTTTGTTCGGGGGCCTGTGGCTGGGAGTGGCCGGCTGGCTCCCGAAAATCCAGATACCAGGAGGTTCCCCCATGAAAGGTGGGACCAGTGCCCAGTCGGGGCTGGGTTGATAGAGGCAAAATGGGCCCTGCAATTGCCCGCCCGATGACGGGGTCAGTTTTACTTTCCCGGGAAAAGGGCCGTGGTTTTTTTGTTCGGGGGGCCCGTGGGTGGAGTCGCCGGCTGGCCCTGAAAAACCGCGATACCAGGATGGTTTTCCCAGATGAAAGGTGGCACCGTGCCAAGTCAGGTGGTTTGATAGAGGGAATGGCTCCGCAATCTGCCAGCCAGAAGCGGGGGGTGGTTTCTTTACCAGGGAAAAGGGCCCCTGGTTGTGTTCGGGGGCCTGTGGGTGGGGGGTGGCCGGGGGGCTCCTAAAATCCTCATTGGAGGAGGGGTTTCCCGATAAAAAGTGGCACAGTGCCAAGTTGGGTGGTTTTGCGAGAGCCAAGTCGTTCCTGCAAACTGCCAGCCCGAAATGGGGGGGTCTGTTTTAATTCCCGGGGAAAAGGGCGCAGTATTTGTTTGGGGACTTGTGGGGGAGTGGCCGGGGTGGCTCCTGAAAATCCAAATACGCTGGGGGCTCCCAGACCCAAGGTGGGACCTGTGCCAAGTCGGCTGGTTTGATAAGGCAAGGGGGTCCTGCAATCTGCCACCAGATGAGGGCAGGTCGTTTTAATTTCCCGGAAAAGGGCCGTAGTATTTTTTTTGGGACCTGTGGCTGGGAGTGGCCGCTGGCTCCTGAAAATCCACGTGCGCAGGATGGGTTCCAGATGAAAAGGGGCACCATGCCGATCGGGCGGTTTTTATAGAGGCAAGTGGCTCGTGCAATCTCCGCCGGGATGACGGGCGGGTTCATTTTTAAATTTCCAGGGAAAAGGGCCTTTAGTTTTTTTTGGGGGCCTTTGTGGCTGGAGGGGCCCGGTGGTTCCTGAAAAACCCAGATACCCAGGATGGTTTCCCCAGATAAAAGGGTTTGGCACCGTCCCAAAGTCGGGTGGTTTGTTTAGGGGGGGGGGGGAAAAAAGGGGTCTCCGCAATCTCCCCGCCAGAAGCGGGGGGGGGGTTTTTGTTTGCCGGGAAAAAAGGGCCGGGGGTTTGTGTTGGGGGGCCTGTGGGGGGAGGGGCCCGGCCCTGGCTCCGGGAAACCCATGAACCCGGAGGGTTTCCCCAGAGGGAAAGGTGGCACTGTCCGGTTATCTCGGCGGGTTTTAAAGGGGTGGAAAGGCCCGGGTTTGGCCCTTTGGGGCCGCCTGCGAAACAAAAGGACGAAAAGAGGTTTTCAGTTCTTCTTTTGGTTTTTATGTTTATTAATTGTTTATCTAAAAGATGTTCTTTAAAAGCCAAAACAAAGATCTGCTCGCAGCCCGCCAGGGGAAACATTTTCCCGTCCCCGCCCGCCACGTATTTTTTTACCCCTTGCAAAGATAAATATTTTTTTTTTTCCCCCCAATACCTTTCTATTTTTAATAACTCGGTTCCCTTTTTGTAAAAACCAACCCAAAAGGGCCCCCGGGGCCCAAAGGGAAAGATGGAGGAGGGGGGGGAAAGAAGAAGGAGGGTAGGACCCCACCCCAATTCCTCCTCTTACTCCTTTTAAACCCCCCCTTTTACTAAATTTTAAACCCTGTTTTCACCCTTTTTTTGCTAATTTTTCCCACCCTTCCCCCGGGGTTAGGCCCTTTATTTTTCATAAGGGGCGTCCCCTGTGGGGTAAAAAGTCCTCCCACCGGGACACTTCGGGCAAAAAACCCGGGCCCCCGGGCCCCCCAAGGGGGGGTCTGGGGGGCCCCGGCATCCAAAATCAAATCCTAAAGATCCCCCATCCCCCCCTTTTCTGTTTGCACCAAGAGACCCTCTTTTACAATCGTTTCAGGGAAATCGGGGACGAATGGTTGGGGACTGGAAAAAACTATTACAACTTTAAAATCCTAAAGTATTAAAACATAAAATCCTCCCCCTTAAAATTCTTCTCCAAATGGGGAAATGCCCAAAAAAAACCCCTCCCCTTAAAATTCCCCCCAAATTTGGGAGAAATTTTAAAAGGGAAATCTCCCCTTTAAATTCCTCTCCAAAGGGGGAGACATTTTCAAAAGAAATCTACCAGGTCAATATAGGATCCTTTGTCAGTTTTCCCCTGTAATAGGTTTTTCCTCATTTTGCCTATTGCAATTCAAAGATCCCAAGGAAAACCCCCCCAGAGTTTTCGTCCTTATACAAAAAATTATTCAAGCCCCCCCGAAAAAAACCCCCCCCCCAGAGTCTTTCCGTTCCTCTTTTTTCTCTTCTGAGTTATCCTTTGCTTTCTGGTCCCGCCTTTTGTCTGAGTATTCTTTCTTCTTAAATCTTTTAAAAAAAATCGCTGCATAGTTGCAGACTCGTTAGAGTGATATGTAGCTCTGCGGGAAACCCGATCCGGCATGTTGTGCACTTCGGTCATTCCCCCGAGTGGCGCTCTCACCGGGCCCCGTGGCGGGGACAAACCCCATGAACAAAACTGCCTCTTTGTTCCCCGTTGTTGCTGTTTGAACCCCTACTTGGGGCCCGGGGTTACCTGTTTTTTGTTTTCAACTAAAAATTGGGGTTTTAAAAAACACCCCCCCCGGGAGGGGAGGGGCCCTTGGGACCCCGAGGGTTTTTCCCAAAAGGCCCCAAGTCTGGAGGGGCCCCCCCCGCCCGAGACGTCACCGTGGGTCTGGCCGCCCCCCCCCGGTTTTTTTTTACTCGAACATGGTGCTTTGACCCGTTCTCTGTCTCCCCCGAGGAAATTTTTTTCCCTCCCCCCTTTTTGTTCCGCCTTAAATTTTTTCCCCCCTCCCCTTTCCCCCGGGAATTTGTCTCCTCCTCCCCCGCGTGGTGTGTGGGGGCCTTTCGTCAGTGTGTGCGGCCCCCCCCCCGCCGGCCCCCCGCGCCCGCCGCGTTCGCTCCGGGTTTTTTTGCGTACAACCGCGCGCCTTTGGGGTTAAGGGCACCCTTTTCTGGGATTGCGCTTTTTCCCCTAATTTCGCTGCATGGGTCAGCCCCCCTGGCTTTGGGTTTTTTGATTCCCCCCGGGTTCTTGGAGTTTTCCCGCCCGGGGGTTTTCTGCTACCTTCCCGGGCCCCCGGGGGCGGGGGCCCCCCCGGCCCTGAGTTAGCAAAGCCGTTTCTAACCCCCGTCTCTTTTTTTTTTCTTCACCCGCGCTCCCCGCCTGCCCCCGCTGCACCCTGGTTTCCCCCCTGTTTCCGTTGGGGGGCATCCGGAGAAAGGCGCCCCCCGGGCCCCCCTCTCCCCCCCCTTCCCCCCTGAGCCTCCATGCTCTTGGGGTTTTTGGCCCGTTTTGGGGGTTTCCCGGGGGGTTTTGGGGTTTTTGGGGGCCCGGGTTTTTTAATAAAATTTTTGCTTTTTTTTTCCAAGAGCTTTTTCCCCTTTTGGCCTTTAAAGGCCAGAGAAAATTTTTTTTTTTTTCCCGGGGCCCCCCCCCCCCTCTTTCAGAGGGGCCCTCCCCCCCGGAGTCTGTGCGTCGGGGGGGGTTCCGGGAAATTTTGTTTGTTTAAAAACCCCCTTCCGCATTATTCTTGCAGGAGACAGCGCTTCAAAAACTGTCTCATCTTTTTTAGTAGCTAAGAAATATAAGTGTCTATTTTTTTCCCTGCCAAAAACCCCTTCAAATAGCAGGACTTTCTCCAGTGGGTGTTTCCCTTCCCCCTAGTAATAATTGTTTTAATTCTTTTTTTGGAAATTCCCCTTGTTAGTTTCTGTCACCCCCTTTTGGGCGGACAAATTTCCCTTTGTTCGGGGAAAAGTGTGCCTCCCTTTTTCTTTTTTTTTCAGGTTTTCTTACCAAATCTGTCGTTCAGAGCAGTCTGGACGTCTCGGCTCTGTCCAGAGTCACAAAGGGGAGGCCCCAGGGCCCCTTTTCTGGTTCCAGTCGGGTTGTTCTGCTACGAATTGTCTTCGGAAAAAAATTTTGGAGGGGGAAAAATTCTCAGTGATGCTGTTTTTTTGCAGTCTTTTTGGGGGCCTTTTTTTTTCTCTTCTTTTTTTTTTTCAGGGCTTTGGGGGGGGGGGCCCCCAGGGGCCCCCAAAGGGCCCCTTTTTTGGGGGGGGGCGGGAAAAAGGGGGGGGCCGGGGGTTTTAAAAAAAAGGGGGGTTTTTTTTTTTTTTTTTAAAAATTTTTTTTTTAAAAAATTTTTTTAAAAAAAAAGGGGGGGGGCCCCCCCCCCCCCCCCCCCCCTTTTTTTTTCCCCCCCTTTTTAAAAAAAAAAAATTTTTTTTTTTAATTTTTTTAAACCGGGCCCCCCAAAAAAAAAAAAAGGGGGCCCCGGGGTTAAAAAGAGGGGGGGGGGGAAAGGGGGCCCCCCCCCCCCCTTTCCCCCTTCCCCCTTAAACCCTTTTTTTCCCCCCCTTTTAAAATTTCCCCCCCCCCGGGGGGTTTTTTTAAAAGGGGGGTTTTTCCCCGGGGGGGAAAGTCCTGCCCACCCCCCCCCCCCCCCCGGGGGGGGGGGGGGGGCCGGGGGGGCCCCCCCCCCCCAAGGGGAAGGGGGTTTTGGGGGGGGGAATTCCCCCCAAACCCGGGGGGGGGGTTTTTTTAAAAAAAGGGGTTTTTTTTTTGGGGGGGGGGGGGGCCCTTTCCCCAAAAAAAAAACCCCCCCCCCGGGGGGGGGGGGGGGGGGGGTGGGAAAGGGCCCGGGTTTTTAAAAAAAAAAAGGGAAAAAAAAAACCCCGGGGAAAAAGGGGGGGGGGGGGGGGGGGGGGGGAAAAAACAAAAAAGGGGGGGAAAAAAGGGGGGAAAAAAAAAAAAGGGGGGGGGGGGAAAAAACCAAAAAAAAAAAAAACGGGGGTTTTTTTCCCAAAAAAGGGGGGGGGGGTTTTTTGGGGGCCGGGGGGGGGGGCCCCCCCTTTAAAATTTCGGGGGGGGAAAAAGGGGGCCCCCCGGGGGGGGGTTTTTAAAAATTTCCCCAAAGGGGGGGTTTCCCCGGGGGGAAAGGGGGGGGGTTTTTTTTTTGGGGGGGGGGGGGGGCCCCCCAAAACCCCAAAACCCGGGTGGGGCCCCCCCCCGGCCCCCGGGGGGGGGTGGGAAAGGGAAACCCCGCAAAAGGGGGGGCCCCCCGGGGGGGGGGGAAAGGGGGGGGTTAGGGGTGGGGGGGGGGTTTCCTTCCCCCCCCCAAAAAACCCCCGATGAAAAAAAAAAAAAACCCAAAAAAAAAAAAATTTGGAATTTCCCCCCGGGGGGTTTTTTAAAAAAAAACCCCCCTTTTTTGGGGGGGGGGGGGGGCCCCCCCAAAAAAAGGGGGGTTTTTTGGGGGGGGGAAATGGCCCCGGGGTTTAAAAAAAAAGGGGGGGAAAAAGGGGAAGGGGGGGTTGGGTTTTGGGGGGTGGGTTTTTAAAAGGGGGAAAAAGGGGGGGGTTTCTTCCCCGGGCCCCCGGGGGGGGGGGTTTTTTGGGGGGGGCCCTTAAATTTTTCCCCCGGGGGTTAAAGGGGGAAAAAGGGGGGGGTTTTTTGGGGGGAAAAGGGGGTTTAAAAATTTTTTTTTGGGGGGGGGGGAAAAAAAAATTTTTTTGGGGGGGGGGAAATGGCCCCCCCTGGGTTTAAGGGAAAGGGGTTTCCCCAAAAAGGGGCCCGGGGGGGGTTTTTTTAAAAAAATTTTTTTTGGGGGGGGGGGGGGGGGCCCTTTTCCCCCAAAAAATTTTTGGGGGGTTTCCCCGGGGGTTTTGGGGGGTTTTTTGGGGGGGGGGAAAAAAAGGGGGGGGGGAAGGGGGGGTTTTTTAAAAGGGGCCGGGGGTTTTTTGGGGGGCCGGGTGGCGGGGGGTTTTTTAAAACCCCCCGGGTTTTTCCCGGGGGGGGGGGGCCGGGGCCGGGGGATAAAATGGTTTCCCAAAAAGGGGCCCAAACCGGGGGGTTTTTTTAAAAAAGGGGAGTTTGGGGGGGGGGGGGGGCCCCGGGGGAAAAGGGGGTTTTTTTTTTGGGGGGGGGGGCCCGGGCCGAAATTTCCCCCGGGGGGGAAGGGCCCCAAAAGGGGCCCGGGGGGCGGGGGTTTTAAAGGGAAAAGGGCCCCCTTTTTTTGGGGGGCGGGGGTTTTCCCGGGGGGAAAAAAAATTTTGGGGGCCCCCCCAAAAAAGGGGGGCCCCCCCCCCCCTTTTTTAAAGGGGTTCCCCAAAAAAGGGGGAAAGGGGGGGGGTTTTTTGGGGGGGGCCCGGGGGGGGGGGGGTTTTTTTGGGGGGGGAAAACCCGGTTTTGGGGGGGGGGGTGGGAAAATGGCCCCGGCCCGGGGTTATTTGGAAAGGGGTTCCCCCAAAAACCCCCTTTTTTTCCCCCCAAAAGGGCCCCTTTTTTTTTTCCCCGGGGGGGGGGGGGTTTTTTTTTTTTTTTTTTTTAAAAAAAAAAAAAACCCTTTCCCCTTTTAAAAGGGGGGGGTTTGGGGAACCCCGGCCCCGGGGGGGGGGTTTTTTTTTTGGGAAAAAATTTTTTTTTTAAAACCCCTTTTTTTTTTGGCCCAAAAACCAACCAAAAAAGGGCCCCCTTTTGGGGGGGGGAAAAGGGGGGGGGGGGGGGCCCCCCCCCCCCCAAACCCCTTTTTAAAAAAAACCCCCCTTTTTTTTTTTTTCCCCCCCCCCCGGGTTTCCCAAAAGGGGTTCCCCCCTTTTAAAAATAAATTTTCCGGGGGGAAATTTTTAAAAAAGGGGGGGCCCCCAAGGGGGGGGGGGTTTTTTAAAAAAATTTTGGTTTTTCCCCCCCTGGGGGGCCCGGGGGCCCCCTTTAAAAACCCCCCGGGGGTTTGGGGGGGGGACCAGGGGGGCCCTTTAAAAAAATTTTTCCCCCCAAAAACCCCCCAAAACACCCCTTTTCCCGGGAAAGGGTTTTTTTCCCCCCGGGGGGGGCCAAAATTTTTCCTTTCCCAAAAAATTTAAAAATTCCCTTTTTAAAAAATTTTGAAAAATTTTTTTTTTAAAAAAAAAAAAAATTTTTTTTTTGGGGGGGAAAACCCCCGGGGGGGTTTTCCCGGGCTTAAAACCCCCGGGGGGCCCCCCCCCGGCCCCAATTTTTTTTTTTTTTTCCCCCTTTTTTTTTTTGGGGTTTTTAAAAAGGGGGGTTTTTTTGGGGGTTTTTTTTTTTTTTTTTTTTTTTTAAATTTTTTAAAAAATTTTTTGGGGAAAAAAAATTTTTTTTTCCCCTTCCCCCCCGGGGGGGCCCCCCCCCTTTTTCCCCCTTTTTTCCAAAAATTTTTTTTTTTTTTTTCCCCCCTTTTTTTTGGGGGCCCTTTTTTTAAACCCCCTAAAAAGGGGGCCCCCCCAAAAAGGGGGGGGGGAAAAAAGGGGGGGGGGAAAACCCAAACCCCTTTTTTTTCCCCCCCCCCCCCCCCCTTTTTCCCCCCCCCAAAATTTTAATTTTCCCCCCCCCGGGGGGTCTTTTTCCCGGGGGTTTTTCCCCCCTTTTTTTTTTTTCCCCCTTTTTCCCCCTTCCCCCCCGGGGGCCCCCCCTTTTTGGGGCCCGGGTTTGGGGGGTTTTTTGGGGCCCCCCCCCCGGCCCCCCGGGCCCCTTTTTTTTTTTTTCCCCCAAAGGGGGCCCCAAGGGGAAAAAATTCCCTTTCCCCCTTTTTTTTTAAAACCCCCTTTTTTTTCCCCGGGGTTTTTTAAAAATTTTTTCCCCCCTTTTTTTTTTGGGGGGGGGCCCCCCCCAAAACCCCCCAAAGGGGCCAAAAATTTTTTTTTAAAGGCCCCTTTTTTTTCCCCCCCCTTTTTTTTTTCCCCAAAAAAACCCCCCCCCCCCCCCCCCCCGGGTTTTCCCCCGGGGGGAAAATTTTTTTTTTTTTTTGGGGGGTTTTTTTAAAACTTTCCCTTTTTTTTTAAAAATTTTTTTTTTTTTTGGGGGAAAAAATTTTTTTTTTTTGCCCCCTTTTCGGGGCCCTCCCCCCCCCCGGGGGCCTTTTCGGTTTTTTCCCCCCAATCGCTGCATAGTTGCAGACTCGTTACGAAGTGATACTGTAGCTCTGCTGAACCGATCCGGCATGTTGTGCACTTCGGTCATTCCCCCACGAGTGGCGCTCTCACCGGGCTCCGTGGCTGGGACGACTGCATGAACACAACTGCCTCTTTGTTCCGCCGATTGTTGCTGTTTGCAAGCCTACTTGAGACCGGGGTTACCTGTTTTTTGATTCAACTAACAATAGGGTTAAAAAACACACGCCTCCCCGGGAGGGGAGAGGCTTGGGACTCCGAGGGTTTTTACCAAAGGCACCAAGTCTGGAGAGGGCCCCTCCTCGCCCGAGACGTCACCGTGGGTCTGGCCCGCCCCCGCCCGCGCTCTTTACTCTGCACATGCGTGCTTTCCGAGCCGCTCTCTGTCTCTCCCGAGGTAATTTTTCCCTCTCCCTTTTTGTTCCGCCTCTGAATTTTCCCCCCTCGCTCTGCCCCTGACTTTGTCTCCTCCTCCTCCGACGCTGTGTGTGTGTGGCCTTTCGTCAGTGTGTGCGGCCGCCCCCGCCGGCACCCGCGCCCGCCGCGACTCGCTCCGGGTTTTTTTGCGTCACAACCGCGCGCCTCTTGCGTCTAACGGCAGCCTTTCTGGGATTGCGCAATTTCCCTAATTTCGCTGCATGGGTCAGACGCCCTGGCGTTGGTTTGTGATTCTGCCCCGGGTTCTTGCGAGTTTTGCCCGCCGCGCGCGTTTCTGCTACCTTGCCGGCCCCCGGGGCGGCTGGCCCCCCGGCCCTGAGCTTAGCAAAGCCGTATCTGAACACGCGTCTCTTGTTTTTTCTTCACCCGCGCTCCCCGCCTGCTCCGCTGCAGCCTGGCTTCCCTGCTCCGTTGCCGCGGCATCGCGAGAAAGCGCGCCCCCCGGTCCCCTCTCCCCCCCTCTGCCCCTGAGTCCTCCATGCTCTCCGGGGTTTTTGGACGTTTTGGGGGTTTCCCAGGGTTTCTGGGTTTTGGGACCGGGTGTTTTAATAATATTTCTTGCTCTTTTTTTCCAAGAGCATTTTCCTCTCGGCCTTTTAAGGCCAGAGCTAATTTTTTCTTTCCCGGGGCCTTGCCCCCCCCTCTTTCAGAGAGGCCTCCCCCCCCGGACGTCTGCTGCGTCTGGGGGTCCTGGAATTTCGTTTGCATAGAAATCCCTTCCAGCATTATTCTTGCAGGAGACAGCAGCTTCAACACTGTCTCATCTTTTTTAGTAGCTAAGAAATATAAGTGTCTATTTATTTCCTGCCAGAACCCCACTTCAAATAGCAGGCACGTTTCTGCCAGTGGGTAGTTTAGCCTTGCCCATAGTAATAATTGTTTTAATTCTTTCTTTGGAATTCCCTCTGTATACGTTTCTGTCACACCCTGTAGGGCGGACAAAATTTCCCGTTGTTCCTGGGAAAGTGTGCCTCCCATGTTCTTATTTTTCAGGCTTTCTTACCGAATCTGTCGTTCAGAGCAGTCTGGACGTCTCGGTCTCTGTCCAGCAGATCACGAGAGGAGGTCCCAGGGCGCCTTCTGGTTCCAGTCCGGGCTGTTCTGCTACGAATTGTCTTCGGCAGAAACTGAGAGGTGGAATTCTCAGTGACTGCTGTTTTTTTGCAGTCTCTGTTGGCTTTTTTTTTCTCTTCTTCTCTCTTTTTCTTCAGGGCTTTGAGGGTGGTGGTGGTGCCCAGCCAGGGACCGCCAAATGTCCGGTTATCTCGGCTGTTTGAGGGGCCTGGAAAGGCCCGAGGTGGCCTTGGGGCAGCCTGCGTATCGAAGGACGAGAAGAGGCTTCGGTTCTTCTTTTGGTTTATATGTATATTAATTGTTTATCTAAAAGAGGTTCTTTCAGCCGAACAAAGATCTGCTCAGCAGTCAGCCATGGGCACACTGTGCCGTCCCCCTGACCGCCACGTATCTTTATACCCCTTGCTACGTATAAAATATTTATCATTTTTCCCCAATACCATCTATTGTTATAACTCGGTGTACTCTTAGTAATAACCAATCCAAAGGTGCCACCGTGGTCAAAGAAGATGGAGGAGAGGAGGAAGAAGAAGGAGGGTAGGACACACCCCAATTCCTCCAACTTACTCCTCTAAACCCCCCTGTACATAAATCCTAAACCCTGTTTCTCACCCTCTAATTAGCTAATCTTTCCACCCTTCACCCCGGTGAGGCCCTCTTATCTTCATAAAGGTGTCGTCTCCCGTGTAGGGTCAAAGTCCTGCCACCAGACACTTCTGGCAACATTCCAGGACTCCCGGGCCCCCCAAGGGTGGTCTCGGGGGCACGGCATCCCAGGACTCAAATCCTGAGATCCCACATGGCACCAGTGCCGAGTCGGGCTGGATTGATAGAGGCAAGTGGCTCCTGCAATCTGCCAGCCAGATGACGGGCAGGTCAGTTTTACTTCCAGGGAAAAGGGCCGTAGTTTGTGTTTGGGGCCTGTGGCTGGGAGTGGCCGGCTGGCTCCTGAAAATCCACGATACGCAGGATGGCTCCCAGATGAAAGGGGGCACCAGTGCCAAGTCGGGCTGGATTGATAGAGGCAAGTGGCTCCTGCAATCTGCCAGCCAGATGACGGGCAGGTAGTTTTACTTCCAGGGAAAAGGGCCGTGGTTTGTGTTCGGGGCCTGTGGCTGGGAGTGGCCGGCTGGCTCCTGAAAATCCACAATACGCGGATGGTTCCCAGAAAAGGTGGCACCAGTGCCAAGTCGGGCTGGTTGATAGAGGCAAGTGGCCCTGAAATCTGCCAGCCAGAAGGGCGGTCGAGTTTTCTTCCAGGGAAAAGGGCCGTGGTTTGTGTTTCGGGGGCTTGTGGCTGGGAGTGGCCGGCTGGCTCCTGAAAATCCACGATACGCAGGATGGTCCCAGTGAAAGGTGGCAACCAGGCCGAGTTGGGCTGGATTGATAGAGGCAAGTGGCTCCTGCAATCTGCAGAAGCGGGCAGGTATTTTACTTCCAGGGAAAAGGGCCGTGTTTGTGTTTGGGGCCTGTGGCTGGGAGTGGCGGCTGGCTCCGAAAATCCACGATACGCAGGATGGTTCCCAGATGAAAGGTGGCACCAGTGCCAAGTCGGGCTGGATTGATAGAGGCAAGTGGCTCCTGCAATCTGCCAGCCAGATGACGGGCAGGTCAGTTTACTTCCAGGGAAAAGGGCCGTAGTTTTGATTTTGGGGGCCTGGGCTGGGAGTGGCCGGCTGGCTCCTAAAATCCACATACACAGGATGGTTCCCAGATGAAAGGTGGCACCAGTGCCGAGTCGGGCTGGTTTGATAGAGGAAGTGGCTCCTGCAATCTGCCAGCCAGAAGCGGGGCGGGTGAGTTTTCTTTGCCAGGAAAAGGGCCGTGGTTTGTGTTAGGGGCCGTGGCTGGGAGTGGCCGCTGGCTCCTGAAAATCCACGATACGCAGGATGGTTCCCAGATGGAAAGTGGCACCAGTGCCAAGTCGGGCTGATTGAGAGAGCCAAGTGGCTCCTGCAATCTGCCAGCCAGAAGATGGGCAGGTCAGTTTTACTTCCAGGGAAAGGGCCGTAGTTGTGTTTGGGGGCCTGTGGCTGGGAGTGGCCGGCTGGCTCCTGAAAATCCACGATACGCAGGATGGTTCCCAGATGAAAGGTGGCACCAGTGCCGAGTTGGGCTGGTTGATATAGCCAAGTGGCTCCTGAAGTTGCCAGCCAGATACGGGCATGGTCAGTTTTACTTCAGGGAAAGGGGCCCTAGTTTGTGTTTTTGGGGCTTGTGGCTGGGAGTGGCCGGCTGGCTCCTGAAAATCCACGATACGCAGGATGGTTCCCAGATTTAAAGGTGGCACCAGTGCCGAGTCGTGGCTGGATTGATAGAGGCAAGTGGCTCCTGCAATCTGCCAGCCAGATGATGGGCAGGTCAGTTTTATTCCAGGGATAAGGCCGAGTTTTGTGTTCGGGGACCTGTGGCTGGGAGTGGCCGGCTGGCTCCTGAAAATCCATATACCAGGATGGTTCCCAGATGAAAGGTGGCACAGTTCCAGTCAGGCTGGATTGATAGAGGCAAGTGGCTCCTGCAATCTGCCAGCCAGAGCGGGCAGGTAGTTTTATTGCCAGGGAAAAGGGCATGGATTTGTGTCGGGGGCCTGTGGCTGGGAGTGGCCGGCTGGCTCCTGAAAATCCATGATACGCAGGATGGTTCCCAGATGAAAGGTGGCACGTGCCAATTCGGCGTTTGATATACCCAGTGGCTGCGCCTGCGTTCGAGACCGAGAGAATGGGCAGCTGTCAGTTTACTTCAAGTCAAAAGGTCTTTTAGAGATTTATTCGGGACTTGTCCCCGAGCACGATCTTGCCGCTTGCTCTGAATAATCCCAAAACCTATGATGGTATCTATTCCAATCCAAAGGTGGCACCAGTGTCAGAGTCGGGGAGTAGAAGAGGCAAGGTGGCCTCCTGCAATCCTCAACTGCAAATCTAACGGTTCCACGTCATTGTTTTTAATTCCAGGGAAAGGCCCTTTACTATAGTGTGTCTTTGGTGGGACCTGTGGACTGGGCAGTGGCCGGCCGGCATCCTGAATAAATCCAGATCCACACTCCCATTGGTTGCCCAATGAAAGGTGGCACCAGTGCCGAGTCAGGCTGGTTTGATAGAGGGAAGTGTCTCCTGCAATCTGCCAGCCAGAAGCGGGGCTGGTGTGTTTTGTTTGCCAGGGAAAAGGGCCGTGGTTTTGTGTTCGGGGCCTGTGGCTGGGAGTGGCCGGCTGGCTCCTGAAAATCCATGATACGCAGGATGGTTCCCAGATGAAAGGTGGCACTGTTCGGTTATCTCGGCTGTTTGAGGGGGCCTGGAAAGGCCCGAGGTGGCCTTGGGGCCGCCTGCGTATCGAAGGACGAGAAGAGGCTTCAGTTCTTCTTTTGGTTTTTATGTTTATTAATTGTTTATCTAAAAGATGTTCTTTCAGCCGAACAAAGATCTGCTCAGCAGTCAGCCATGGGCACACTTTTCCGTCCCCCTGACCGCCACGTATCTTTATACCCTTGCTACGTATAAAATATTTATCATTTTTCCCCAATACCATCTATTGTTATAACTCGGTGTACTCTTAGTAATAACCAATCCAAAGGTGCCACCGTGGCCAAGGATGATGGAGGAGAGGAGGAAGAAGAAGGAGGGTAGGACACACCCCAATTCCTCCATCTTACTCCTCTAAACCCCCCTGTACATAAATCCTAAACCCTGTTTCTCACCCTCTAATTAGCTAATCTTTCCACCCTTCACCCCGGTGAGGCCCTCTTATCTTCATAAAGGTGTCGTCTCCCGTGTAGGGTCAAAGTCCTGCCACCAGACACTTCTGGCAACATTCCAGGACTCCCGGGCCCCCCAAGGGTGGTCTCGGGGGCCCGGCATCCCAGAACTCAAATCCTGAGATCCCACATCTCCCCCTTCTGTTTGCACCAAGAGACCCTCTTTTACAATCCGATTCATGACATCTGGGACGACATGGATGAGGACTAGGAAAACTATTACAACATAAAATCCTAAAGTATTAAAACATAAAATCCTACCCCTAAAATTCTTCTCCAAATGGGAGAAATGTCAAAGAAATCTGCCCTTAAAATTCCTCTCCAAATGGGAGAAATGTCAAAGAAATCTGCCCTTAAAATTCCTCTCCAAATGGGAGACATGTCAAAGAAATCTACCAGCTGATCAATATATGATCCTTTGTCAGTTTTCCCTGTAATAGGTAAATTTACTCTATTGCCTATTGCAATTCAAGATCCCAAGGAGAAAACCCCCCAGAGTCTTTCGTCCTTATACAGAAATATTCAAGACCCCAAAGAGAAAACCCCCCCCCAGAGTCTTTCCGTTCCTCTTGTTTCTCTTCTGAGTTATCCTTTGCAGTCTGAGTCCCGACTTTTGTCTGAGTATTCGTTTCTTCTTATATCTTGTTGAGGAAAATCGCTGCATAGTTGCAGACTCGTTACGAAGTGATACTGTAGCTCTGCTGAACCGATCCGGCATGTTGTGCACTTCGGTCATTCCCCCACGAGTGGCGCTCTCACCGGGCTCCGTGGCTGGGACGACTGCATGAACACAACTGCCTCTTTGTTCCGCCGATTGTTGCTGTTTGCAAGCCTACTTGAGACCGGGGTTACCTGTTTTTTGATTCAACTAACAATAGGGTTAAAAAACACACGCCTCCCCGGGAGGGGAGAGGCTTGGGACTCCGAGGGTTTTTACCAAAGGCACCAAGTCTGGAGAGGGCCCCTCCTCGCCCGAGACGTCACCGTGGGTCTGGCCCGCCCCCGCCCGCGCTCTTTACTCTGCACATGCGTGCTTTCCGAGCCGCTCTCTGTCTCTCCCGAGGTAATTTTTCCCTCTCCCTTTTTGTTCCGCCTCTGAATTTTCCCCCCTCGCTCTGCCCCTGACTTTGTCTCCTCCTCCTCCGACGCTGTGTGTGTGTGGCCTTTCGTCAGTGTGTGCGGCCGCCCCCGCCGGCACCCGCGCCCGCCGCGACTCGCTCCGGGTTTTTTTGCGTCACAACCGCGCGCCTCTTGCGTCTAACGGCAGCCTTTCTGGGATTGCGCAATTTCCCTAATTTCGCTGCATGGGTCAGACGCCCTGGCGTTGGTTTGTGATTCTGCCCCGGGTTCTTGCGAGTTTTGCCCGCCGCGCGCGTTTCTGCTACCTTGCCGGCCCCCGGGGCGGCTGGCCCCCCGGCCCTGAGCTTAGCAAAGCCGTATCTGAACACGCGTCTCTTGTTTTTTCTTCACCCGCGCTCCCCGCCTGCTCCGCTGCAGCCTGGCTTCCCTGCTCCGTTGCCGCGGCATCGCGAGAAAGCGCGCCCCCCGGTCCCCTCTCCCCCCCCTCTGCCCCTGAGTCCTCCATGCTCTCTGGGGTTTTTGGACGTTTTGGGGGTTTCCCGGGGTTTCTGGGTTTTGGGACCGGGTATTTTAATAATATTTCTTGCTCTTTTTTTTCCAAGAGCATTTTCCTCTCGGCCTTTTAAGGCCAGAGCTAATTTTTTCTTTCCCGGGGCCTTGCCCCCCCCTCTTTCAGAGAGGCCTCCCCCCCCGGACGTCTGCTGCGTCTGGGGGTCCTGGAATTTCGTTTGCATAGAAATCCCTTCCAGCATTATTCTTGCAGGAGACAGCAGCTTCAACACTGTCTCATCTTTTTTAGTAGCTAAGAAATATAAGTGTCTATTTATTTCCTGCCAGAACCCCACTTCAAATAGCAGGCACGTTTCTGCCAGTGGGTAGTTTAGCCTTGCCCATAGTAATAATTGTTTTAATTCTTTCTTTGGAATTCCCTCTGTATACGTTTCTGTCACACCCTGTAGGGCGGACAAAATTTCCCGTTGTTCCTGGGAAAGTGTGCCTCCCATGTTCTTATTTTTCAGGCTTTCTTACCGAATCTGTCGTTCAGAGCAGTCTGGACGTCTCGGTCTCTGTCCAGCAGATCACGAGAGGAGGTCCCAGGGCGCCTTCTGGTTCCAGTCCGGGCTGTTCTGCTACGAATTGTCTTCGGCAGAAACTGAGAGGTGGAATTCTCAGTGACTGCTGTTTTTTTGCAGTCTCTGTTGGCTTTTTTTTTCTCTTCTTCTCTCTTTTTCTTCAGGGCTTTGAGGGTGGTGGTGGTGCCCAGCCAGGGACCGCCAAATGTCCGGTTATCTCGGCTGTTTGAGGGGCCTGGAAAGGCCCGAGGTGGCCTTGGGGCAGCCTGCGTATCGAAGGACGAGAAGAGGCTTCGGTTCTTCTTTTGGTTTATATGTATATTAATTGTTTATCTAAAAGAGGTTCTTTCAGCCGAACAAAGATCTGCTCAGCAGTCAGCCATGGGCACACTGTGCCGTCCCCCTGACCGCCACGTATCTTTATACCCCTTGCTACGTATAAAATATTTATCATTTTTCCCCAATACCATCTATTGTTATAACTCGGTGTACTCTTAGTAATAACCAATCCAAAGGTGCCACCGTGGTCAAAGAAGACGGAGGAGAGGAGGAAGAAGAAGGAGGGTAGGACACACCCCAATTCCTCCAACTTACTCCTCTAAACCCCCCTGTACATAAATCCTAAACCCTGTTTCTCACCCTCTAATTAGCTAATCTTTCCACCCTTCACCCCGGTGAGGCCCTCTTATCTTCATAAAGGTGTCGTCTCCCGTGTAGGGTCAAAGTCCTGCCACCAGACACTTCTGGCAACATTCCAGGACTCCCGGGCCCCCCAAGGGTGGCCGCGGGGGCACGGCATCCCAGGACTCAAATCCTGAGATCCCACATGGCACCAGTGCCGAGTCGGGCTGGATTGATAGAGGCAAGTGGCTCCTGCAATCTGCCAGCCAGATGACGGGCAGGTCAGTTTTACTTCCAGGGAAAAGGGCCGTAGTTTGTGTTTGGGGTCCTGTGGCTGGGAGTGGCCGGCTGGCTCCTGAAAATCCACGATACGCAGGATGGCTCCCAGATGAAAGGGGGCACCAGTGCCAAGTCGGGCTGGATTGATAGAGGCAAGTGGCTCCTGCAATCTGCCAGCCAGATGACGGGCAGGTCAGTTTTACTTCCAGGGAAAAGGGCCGTGGTTTGTGTTCGGGGGCCTGTGGCTGGGAGTGGCCGGCTGGCTCCTGAAAATCCACGATACGCAGGATGGTTCCCAGATGAAAGGTGGCACCAGTGCCAAGTTGGGCAGGTTTGATATTACCAAGTGGCTCCTGCAATGTGCCAGCCAGATGATGGGCAGGTCAGTTTTACTTCCAGGGAAAAGGGCCGTAGATTGTTTTTGGGAACTTGTGGCTGGGAGTGGCCGGCTGGCTCCTGAAAATCCACAATACGCTGGATGGCTCCCAGACCCAAGGTGGCACCAGTGCCAAGTCGGGCTGGTTTGATAGAGGCAAGTGGGACCTGCAATCTGCCAGCCAGAAGCGGGGCGGGTGAGTTTTGTTTGCCAGGGAAAAGGGCCGTGGTTTGTGTTCAGGGGCCTGTGGCTGGGAGTGGCCGGCTGGCTCCTGAAACTCCACGATACGCCGGATGGTTCCCAGATGAAAGGTGGCACCAGTGCCAAGTTGGGCTGGATTGATAGAGGCAAGTGGCTCCTGCAATCTATGACGGGCAGGTCAGTTTTACTTCCAGGGAAAAGGGCCGTAGTTTGTGTTCGGGGGCCTGTGGCTGGGAGTGGCCGGCTGGCTCCCGAAAATCCACGATACGCCGGATGGTTCCCAGATGAAAGGTGGCACCAGTGCCAAGTCGGGCTGGATTGATAGAGGCAAGTGGCTCCTGCAATCTGCCAGCCAGATGACGGGCAGGTCAGTTTTACTTCCAGGGAAAAGGGCCGTAGTTTTTGATTGGGGGCCTGAGGCTGCGAGTGTCCGGCTGGCTCCTGAAAATCCATGATACGCAGGATGGTTCCCAGATGAAAGGTGGCACCAGTGCCAAGTTGGGCAGGTTTGATATTACCAAGTGGCTGCTGCAATGTGCCAGCCAGATGATGGGCAGGTCTGTTTTACTTCCAGGGAAAAGGGCCGTAGTATTTGTTTGGAGACCTGTGGCTGGAAGTGGCCGGCTGGCTCCTGAAAATCCACCATACACAGGATGGTTCCCAGATGAAAGGTGGCACCAGTGCCGAGTCAGTCTGGTTTGATAGAGGGAAGTGGCTCCTGCAATCTGCCAGCCAGAAGCGGGGCGGGTGAGTTTTCTTTGCCAGGGAAAAGGGCCATGGTTTGTGTATGGGGGCCTGTGGCTGGGAGTGGCCTGCTGGCTCCTGAAAATCCACGATACGCAGGATGGTTCCCAGATGGAAAGTGGCACCAGTGCCAAGTTGGGCACGTTTGAGAGAGGCAAGTGGTTCCTGCAATCTGCCAGCCAGAAGATGGGCAGGTCGGTTTTAATTCCAGGGAAAGGGGCCGTAGTTTGTTTGGGGGCCTGTGGCTGGGAGTGGCCGGCTGGCTCCTGAAAATCCACAATACGCAGGATGGTTCCCAGATGAAAGGTGGCACCAGGGCCGAGTCGGGCTGGATTGATAGAGGCAAGTGGCTCCTGAAATCTGCCAGCCAGATGACGGGCAGGTCAGTTTTACTTCCAGGGAAAAGGGCCGTAGTTTGTGTTTTGGGGCTTGTGGCTGGGAGTGGCCGGCTGGCTCCTGAAAATCCACGATACGCAGGATGGTTCCCAGATGAAAGGTGGCACCAGTGCCGAGTGTGGCTGGATTGATAGAGGCAAGTGGCTCCTGCAATCTGCCAGCCAGATGATGGGCAGGTCAGTTTTACTTCCAGGGAAAAGGGCCGTAGATTGTTTTTAGGGACTTGTGGCTGGGAGTGGCCGGCTGGCTCCTGAAAATCCACGATACGCTGGATGGCTCCCAGACCCAAGGTGGCAACAGCGCCAAGTCGGGCTGGTTTGATAGAGGGAAGTGTCTCCTGCAATCTGCCAGCCAGAAGCGGGACGGGTGACTTTTCTTTGCCAGGGAAAAGGGCCGTGGTTTGTGTTTGGGGTCCTGTGGCTCGGAATGGACGGCTGGCTCCTGAAAATCCACGATACGCAGGATGGTTCCCAGATGAAAGGTGGCACCAGTGCCGAGTCGGGCTGGATTGATAGAGGCAAGTGCCTCCTGCAATCTGCCAGCCAGATGACGGGCTGGTCAGTTTTACTTCCAGGGAAAAGGGCCGTAGTATTTGTTTGGGGGCCTGTGGCTGGGAGTGGCCGGCTGGCTCCTGAAAATCCACGATACGCTGGATGGTTCCCAGATGAAAGGTGGCACCAGTACCGAGTCGGGCTGGTTGGATAGAGGGAAGTGTCTCCTGCAATCTGCCAGCCAGAAGCGGGGCGGGTGAGTTTTCTTTGCCAGAGAAAAGGGCCGTGGTTTGTGTTTAGGGACCAGTGGCTGGGAGTGGCCGGCTGGCTCCTGAAAATCCACGATACGCAGGATGGTTCCCAGATGAAAGGTGGCACCAGTGCCAAGTCGGGCTGGATTGATAGAGGCAAGTGGCTCCTGCAATCTGCCAGCCAGATGACGGGCAGGTCAGTTTTACTTCCAGGGAAAATGGCCGTAGTTTGTGTTTGGGAGCCTGTGGCTGGGAGTGGCCGGCTGGCTCCTTAAAATCCACGATACGCTGGATGGTTCCCAGATGAAAGGTGGCACCAGTGCCGAGTCGGGCTGGATTGATAGAGGCAAGTGTCTCCTGCAATCTGCCAGCCAGAAGCGAGGCGGGTGAGTTTTCTTTGCCAGGGAAATGGGCCGTGGTTTTTGTTCGGGGGTCTGTGGCTGGGAGTGGCCGGCTGGCTCCTGAAAATCCACGATACGCCGGATGGTTCAAAGATGAAAGGTGGCACCAGTGCCGAGTCGGGCTGGATTGATAGAGGCAAGTGGCTCCTGCAATCTGCCAGCCAGATGAAGGGCTTGTCAGTTTTACTTCCAGGGAAAAGGGCCGCAGTTTGTGTTTGGGGGCCTGTGGCTGGGAGTGGCCGGCTGGCTCCTGAAAATCCACGATACGCAGGATGGTTCCCAGATGAAAGGTGGCACCAGTGTCGAGTCGGGCTGGTTTGATAGAGGGAAGTGTCTCCTGCAATCTGCCAGCCAGAAGCGGGCGGTGAGTTTTCTTGCCAGGGAAAAGGGCCGTGGTTTGTGTTTGGGGGCCAGTGGCTGGGAGTGGCCGGCTGGCTCCTGAAAATCCACGATACGCAGGATGGTTCCCAGATGAAAGGTGGCACCAGTGCCAAGTCGGGCTGGATTGTTAGAGGCAAGTGGCTCCTGCAATCTGCCAGCCAGATGACGGGCAGGTCAGTATTACGTCCAGGGAAAATGGCCGTAGTTTGTGTTTGGGGGCCTGTGGCTGGGAGTGGCCGGCTGGCTCCTGAAAATCCACGATACGCAGGATGGTTCCCAGATGAAAGGTGGCACCAGTGCCAAGTTGGGCAGGATTGATATTACCAAGTGGCTCCTGCAATCTGCCAGCCAGATGACGGGCAGGTCAGTTTTACTTCCAGGGAAAAGGGCATGGATTTTGGTCGGGGGCCTGTGGCTGGGAGTGGCCGGCTGGCTCCTGAAAATCCACGATACGCAGGATGGTTCCCAGATGAAAGGTGGCACCAGTGCCAAGTTGGGCAGGTTTGATATTACCAAGTGGCTGCTGCAGTGTGCCAGCCAGAGAATGGGCAGGTCAGTTTTACTTCAAGGGAAAAGGGCTGTAGATTTATTTCGGGACTTGTGGCTGGGAGTGGCCGGCTGGCTCCTGAAAATCCACGATACGCAGGATGGTTCCCAGATGAAAGGTGGCACCAGTGTCGAGTCGGGCTGGTTTGATAGAGGCAAGTGGCTCCTGCAATCTGCCAGCCAGATGACGGGCAGGTCAGTTTTAATTCCAGGGAAAAGGGCCGTAGTATTTGTTTGGGGACCTGTGGCTGGGAGTGGCCGGCTGGCTCCTGAAAATCCATGATACACAGGATGGTTCCCAGATGAAAGGTGGCAGCAGTGTCGAGTCAGGCTGGTTTGATAGAGGGAAGTGTCTCCTGCAATCTGCCAGCCAGAAGCGGGGCTGGTGTGTTTTGTTTGCCAGGGAAAAGGGCCGTGGTTTGTGTTCGGGGGCCTGTGGCTGGGAGTGGCCGGCTGGCTCCTGAAAATCCATGATACGCAGGATGGTTCCCAGATGAAAGGTGGCACTGTCCGGTTATCTCGGCTGTTTGAGGGGCCTGGAAAGGCCCGAGGTGGCCTTGGGGCCGCCTGCGTATCGAAGGACGAGAAGAGGCTTCAGTTCTTCTTTTGGTTTTTATGTTTATTAATTGTTTATCTAAAAGATGTTCTTTCAGCCGAACAAAGATCTGCTCAGCAGTCAGCCATGGGCACACTTTTCCGTCCCCCTGACCGCCACGTATCTTTATACCCCTTGCTACGTATACAATATTTATCATTTTTCCCCAATACCATCTATTGTTATAACTCGGTGTACTCTTAGTAATAACCAATCCAAAGGTGCCACCGTGGCCAAGGATGATGGAGGAGAGGAGGAAGAAGAAGGAGGGTAGGACACACCCCAATTCCTCCATCTTACTCCTCTAAACCCCCCTGTACATAAATCCTAAACCCTGTTTCTCACCCTCTAATTAGCTAATCTTTCCACCCTTCACCCCGGTGAGGCCCTCTTATCTTCATAAAGGTGTCGTCTCCCGTGTAGGGTCAAAGTCCTGCCACCAGACACTTCTGGCAACATTCCAGGACTCCCGGGCCCCCCAAGGGTGGTCTCGGGGGCCCGGCATCCCAGAACTCAAATCCTGAGATCCCACATCTCCCCCATTCTGTTTGCACCAAGAGACCCTCTTTTACAATCCGATTCATGACATCTGGGACGACATGGATGAGGACTAGGAAAACTATTACAACATAAAATCCTAAAGTATTAAAACATAAAATCCTACCCTAAAATTCTTCTCCAATGGAGAAATGTCAAGAAATCTGCCCTTAAATTCCTCTCCAAATGGGAGAAATGTCAAAGAAATCTGCCCTTAAAATTCCTCTCCAAATGGGAGACATGTCAAAGAAATCTACCAGCTGATCAATATATGATCCTTTGTCAGTTTTCCCTGTAATAGGTAAATTTACTCTATTGCCTATTGCAATTCAAGATCCCAAGGAGAAAACCCCCCAGAGTCTTTCGTCCTTATACAGAAATATTCAAGACCCCAAAGAGAAAACCCCCCCCCCAGAGTCTTTCCGTTCCTCTTGTTTCTCTTCTGAGTTATCCTTTGCAGTCTGAGTCCCGACTTTTGTCTGAGTATTCGTTTCTTCTTATATCTTGTTGAGGAAAATCGCTGCATAGTTGCAGACTCGTTACGAAGTGATACTGTAGCTCTGCTGAACCGATCCGGCATGTTGTGCACTTCGGTCATTCCCCCACGAGTGGCGCTCTCACCGGGCTCCGTGGCTGGGACGACTGCATGAACACAACTGCCTCTTTGTTCCGCCGATTGTTGCTGTTTGCAAGCCTACTTGAGACCGGGGTTACCTGTTTTTTGATTCAACTAACAATAGGGTTAAAAAACACACGCCTCCCCGGGAGGGGAGAGGCTTGGGACTCCGAGGGTTTTTACCAAAGGCACCAAGTCTGGAGAGGGCCCCTCCTCGCCCGAGACGTCACCGTGGGTCTGGCCCGCCCCCGCCCGCGCTCTTTACTCTGCACATGGGTGCTTTCCGAGCCGCTCTCTGTCTCTCCCGAGGTAATTTTTCCCTCTCCCTTTTTGTTCCGCCTCTGAATTTTCCCCCCTCGCTCTGCCCCTGACTTTGTCTCCTCCTCCTCCGACGCTGTGTGTGTGTGGCCTTTCGTCAGTGTGTGCGGCCGCCCCCGCCGGCACCCGCGCCCGCCGCGACTCGCTCCGGGTTTTTTTGCGTCACAACCGCGCGCCTCTTGCGTCTAACGGCAGCCTTTCTGGGATTGCGCAATTTCCCTAATTTCGCTGCATGGGTCAGACGCCCTGGCGTTGGTTTGTGATTCTGCCCCGGGTTCTTGCGAGTTTTGCCCGCCGCGCGCGTTTCTGCTACCTTGCCGGCCCCCGGGGCGGCTGGCCCCCCGGCCCTGAGCTTAGCAAAGCCGTATCTGAACACGCGTCTCTTGTTTTTTCTTCACCCGCGCTCCCCGCCTGCTCCGCTGCAGCCTGGCTTCCCTGCTCCGTTGCCGCGGCATCGCGAGAAAGCGCGCCCCCCGGTCCCCTCTCCCCCCCTCTGCCCCTGAGTCCTCCATGCTCTCTGGGGTTTTTGGACGTTTTGGGGGTTTCCCGGGGTTTCTGGGTTTTGGGACCGGGTATTTTAATAATATTTCTTGCTCTTTTTCTCCAAGAGCATTTTCCTCTCGGCCTTTTAAGGCCAGAGCTAATTTTTTCTTTCCCGGGGCCTTGCCCCCCCCTCTTTCAGAGAGGCCTCCCCCCCCGGACGTCTGCTGCGTCTGGGGGTCCTGGAATTTCGTTTGCATAGAAATCCCTTCCAGCATTATTCTTGCAGGAGACAGCAGCTTCAACACTGTCTCATCTTTTTTAGTAGCTAAGAAATATAAGTGTCTATTTATTTCCTGCCAGAACCCCACTTCAAATAGCAGGCACGTTTCTGCCAGTGGGTAGTTTAGCCTTGCCCATAGTAATAATTGTTTTAATTCTTTCTTTGGAATTCCCTCTGTATACGTTTCTGTCACACCCTGTAGGGCGGACAAAATTTCCCGTTGTTCCTGGGAAAGTGTGCCTCCCATGTTCTTATTTTTCAGGCTTTCTTACCGAATCTGTCGTTCAGAGCAGTCTGGACGTCTCGGTCTCTGTCCAGCAGATCACGAGAGGAGGTCCCAGGGCGCCTTCTGGTTCCAGTCCGGGCTGTTCTGCTACGAATTGTCTTCGGCAGAAACTGAGAGGTGGAATTCTCAGTGACTGCTGTTTTTTTGCAGTCTCTGTTGGCTTTTTTTTTCTCTTCTTCTCTCTTTTTCTTCAGGGCTTTGGGGTGGTGGTGGTGCCCAGCCAGGGACCGCCAAATGTCCGGTTATCTCGGCTGTTTGAGGGGCCTGGAAAGGCCCGAGGTGGCCTTGGGGCAGCCTGCGTATCGAAGGACGAGAAGAGGCTTCAGTTCTTCTTTTGGTTTATATGTATATTAATTGTTTATCTAAAAGAGGTTCTTTCAGCCGAACAAAGATCTGCTCAGCAGTCAGCCATGGGCACACTGTGCCGTCCCCTGACCGCCACGTATCTTTATACCCCTTGCTACGTATAAAATATTTATCATTTTTCCCCAATAACATCTATTGTTATAACTCGGTGTACTCTTAGTAATAACCAATCCAAAGGTGCCACCGTGGTCAAAGAAGATGGAGGAGAGGAGGAAGAAGAAGGAGGGTAGGACACACCCCAATTCCTCCAACTTACTCCTCTAAACCCCCCTGTACATAAATCCTAAACCCTGTTTCTCACCCTCTAATTAGCTAATCTTTCCACCCTTCACCCCGGTGAGGCCCTCTTATCTTCATAAAGGTGTCGTCTCCCGTGTAGGGTCAAAGTCCTGCCACCAGACACTTCTGGCAACATTCCAGGACTCCCGGGCCCCCCAAGGGTGGTCTCGGGGGCACGGCATCCCAGGACTCAAATCCTGAGATCCCACATGGCACCAGTGCCGAGTCGGGCTGGATTGATAGAGGCAAGTGGCTCCTGCAATCTGCCAGCCAGATGACGGGCAGGTCAGTTTTACTTCCAGGGAAAAGGGCCGTAGTTTGTGTTTGGGGTCCTGTGGCTGGGAGTGGCCGGCTGGCTCCTGAAAATCCACGATACGCAGGATGGCTCCCAGATGAAAGGGGGCACCAGTGCCAAGTCGGGCTGGATTGATAGAGGCAAGTGGCTCCTGCAATCTGCCAGCCAGATGACGGGCAGGTCAGTTTTACTTCCAGGGAAAAGGGCCGTGGTTTGTGTTCGGGGGCCTGTGGCTGGGAGTGGCCGGCTGGCTCCTGAAAATACACGATACGCAGGATGGTTCCCAGATGAAAGTGGCACCAGTGCCAAGTTGGGCAGGTTTGATATTACCAAGTGGCTCCTGCAATGTGCCAGCCAGATGATGGGCAGGTCAGTTTTACTTCCAGGGAAAAGGGCCGTAGATTGTTTTTGGGACTTGTGGCTGGGAGTGGCCGGCTGGCTCCTGAAAATCCACAATACGCTGGATGGCTCCCAGACCCAAGGTGGCACCAGTGCCAAGTCGGGCTGGTTTGATAGAGGAAGTGGGACCTGCAATCTGCCAGCCAGAAGCGGGGCGGGTGAGTTTTGTTTGCCAGGGAAAAGGGCCGTGGTTTGTGTTCGGGGCCTGTGGCTGGGAGTGGCCGGCTGGCTCCTGAAAATCCACGATACGCAGGATGGTTCCCAGATGAAAGGTGGCACCAGTGTCGAGTCGGGCTGGATTGATAGAGGCAAGTGGCTCCTGCAATCTGCCAGCCAGATGACGGGCAGGTCAGCTTTACTTCCAGGGAAAAGGGCCGTGGGTTTTGTTTGGGGGCCTGTGGCTGGGAGTGGCCGGCTGGCTCCTGAAAATCCACGATACGCAGGATGGTTCCCAGATGAATGGTGGCACCAGTGCCGTGTTGGGCAGGTTTAATATTACCAAGCGGCTACTGCAATGTGCCAGCCAGATGATGGGCAGGTCAGTTTTACTTCCAGGGAAAAGGGCCGGGGATTGTTTTGGGGGAGTTGTGGCTGGGAGTGGCCGGCTGGCCCCTGCAAATCCACAATACGCTGGATGGCTCCCAGACCCAAGGTGGCACCAGTGCCAAGTCGGGCTGGTTTGATAGAGGGAAGTGGCTCCTGCAATCTGCCACCCAGAAGCGGGGTGGTTAAATTTTGTTTGCCAGGGAAAAGGGCGGTGGTTGTGTTCGGAGGCCTGTGGCTGGGAGTGGCCGGCTGGCTCCTGAAAATCCACGATACGCAGGATGGTTCCCAGATGAAAGGTGGCACCAGTGCCGAGTCGGGCTGGATTGATAGAGGCAAGTGGCTCCTGCAATCTGCCAGCCAGAAGCGGGGCGGGTGAGTTTTGTTTGACAGGGAAAAGGGCCGTGGTTGTGCTTGGGGGTCTGTGGCTGGGAGTGGCCTGCTGGCTCCTGAAAATCCACGATACGCAGGATGGTTCCCAGATGAAAGGTGGCACCAGTACCGAGTCGGGCTGGTTTGATAGAGGCAAGTGGCTCCTACAATCTGCCAGCCAGTAGCGGGGCGGGTGAGTTTTCTTTGCCAGGGAAAAGGGCCGTAGTTTGTGTTCGGGGGCCTGTGGCTGGGAGTGGCCGGCTGGCTCCTGAAAATCCACGATACACAGGATGGTTCCCAGATGAAAGGTGGCACCAGTGCCGAGTCAGGCTGGTTTGATAGAGGGAAGTGGCTCCTGCAATCTGCCAGCCAGACGCGGGGCGGGTGAGTTTTGTTTGCCAGGGAAAAGGGCCGTAGTTTGTGTTCGGGGGCCTGTGGCTGGGAGTGGCCGGCTGGCTCCTGAAAATCCACGATACACAGGATGGTTCCCAGATGAAAGGTGGCACCAGTGCCGAGTCAGGCTGGTTTGAGAGAGCCAAGTGGTTCCTGCAATCTGCCAGCCAGAAGATGGGCAGGTCAGTTTTAATTCCAGGGAAAGGGGCCGTGGTTTGTGTTTGGGGGCCTGTGGCTGGGAGTGGCCGGCTGGCTCCTGAAAATCCACGATACGCAGTATGGTTCCCAGATGAAAAGTGGCAGCAGTGACAAGTCGGGCTGGTTTGATAGAGGCAAGTGGCTCCTGCAATCTGCCAGCCAGAAGATGGGCAGGTCTGTTTTAATTCCAGGGAAAAGGGCCATAGTATTTGTTTGGGGACCTGTGGCTGGGAGTGGCCGGCAGGCTCCTAAAAATCCACCATACGCAGGATGGTTCCCAGATGAAAGGTGGCACCAGTGCCGTGTCGGGCTGGTTTGATATGGGGAAGTGGCTCCTGCAATCTGCCAGCCAGAAGCGGGGCGGGTGAGTTTTGTTTGACAGGGAAAAGGGCCGTAGTTTGTGTTCGGGGGCCTGTGGCTGGGAGTGGCCGGCTGGCTCCTGAAAATCCACGATACGCAGGATGGTTCCCAGATGAAAGGTGGCACCAGTGCCGAGTCGGGCTGGATTGATAGAGGCAAGTGGCTCCTGCAATCTGCCAGCCAGATGCGGGCGGTGAATTTTTTTGCCAGGGAAAAGGGCTGTATTTGTGTTTGGGGCCTGTGGCAGGGATGGCCGGCTGGCTCCTGAAAATTCAAGATACGCAGGATGGTTCCAGATGAAGGTGGCAGCAGTGCCAAGTCGGCTGGTTTGATAGAGCCAAGTGGCTCCTGCAATCTGCCAGCCAGAAGATGGGCAGGTCAGTTTTACTTCCAGGGAAAAGGGCCGTGGTTTGTGTTTCGGGGCCTGTGGCTGGGAGTGGCCGGCTGGCTCCTGAAAATCCACCACACGCAGGATGGTTCCCAGATGAAAGGTGCACAGTGCCAAGTCGGGCTGGTTGATAGAGCAAGTGGCTCCTGCAATCTGCCAGCCAGAAGAGGGCAGGTCGTTTTACTTCCAGGGAAAAGGGCCGTAGTTTGTGTTTGGGGGCCTGTGGCTGGGAGTGGCCGGCTGGCTCCTGAAAATCCACGATACGCAGGATGGTTCCCAGATGAAAGGTGGCACCAGTGCCGAGTCGGGCTGGATTGATAGAGGCAAGTGGCTCCTGCAATCTGCCAGCCAGATGACGGGCAGGTCAGTTTTACTTCCAGGGAAAAGGGCCGTGGTTTGTGTTTGGGGGCCTGTGGCTGGAAGTGGCCGGCTGCTCCTGAAAATCCACGATACGCAGGATGGTTCCCAGATGAAAGGTGGCACCAGTGCCGAAATCGGGCTGGTTTGATAGAGGGAAGTGGCTCCTGCAATCTGCCAGCCAGAAGATGGGCAGGTCAGTTTTACTTCCAGGGAAAAGGGCCGTAGTTTGTGTTTGGGCCTGTGGCTGGGAGTGGCCAGGTGGCTCCTGAAAATCCACGATACGCAGGATGGTTCCCAGATGAAAGGTGGCACCAGTGCCGAGTCGGGCTGGTTTGATAGAGGGAAGTGGCTCCTGCAATCTGCCAGCCAGAGCTGGCAGGTCGAGTTTTGTTTCCAGGGAAAAGGCCGTAGTTTGTGTTCGGGGCCTGTGGCTGGGAGTGGCCGGCTGGCTCCTGAAAATCCACGATACGCAGGATGGTTCCCAGATGAAAGGTGGCACCAGTGCCAAGTCGGGCTGGTTTGATAGAGGCAAGTGGCTCCTGCAATCTGCCAGCCAGATGCTGGGCGGTGAGTTTTTTTGCCAGGGAAAAGGGCCGTAGTTTGTGTTCGGGGCCTGTGGCTGGGAGTGGCCGGCTGGCTCCTGAAAATTTACGATACGCAGGATGGTTCTCAGATGAAAGGTGGCAGCAGCGCCAAGTCGGACTGGTTTGATAGAGCCAAGTGGCTCCTGCAATCTGCCAGCCAGAAGATGGGCAGGTCAGTTTTACTTCCAGGGAAAAGGGCCGTAGTTTGTGTTTGGGGACCTGTGGCTGGGAGTGGCCGGCTGGCTCCTGAAAATCCACAACGCAGGATGGTTCCCAGATGAAAGGTGGCAGCAGTGCCAAGTCGGGCAGCTAGATAGAGCAAGTGGCTCTGCAATCTGCCAGCCAGAAGATGGGCAGGTCGAGTTTTATTCCAGGGAAAAGGCCGTAGTTTGTGTTTGGGGGCCTGTGGCTGGGAGTGGCCGGCTGGCTCCTGAAAATCCACGATACGCAGGATGGTTCCCAGATGAAAGCTGACACCTGTGCCGAGTCGGCTGGTTTGATAGAGGCAAGTGGCTCCTGCACATCTGCCAGCCAGAAGGGGGCAGTTGAGTTTTTTTCCAGGGAAAGGGCCGTAGTTTTGTGTTCGGGGGCCTGTGGCTGGGAGTGGCCAGCTGGCTCCTGAAAATCCACGATACGCAGGATGGTTCCCAGATGAAAGGTGGCACCAGAGTCGAGTCGGGCTGGATTGATAGAGGCATGTGTCTCCTGCAATCTGCCAGCCAGAAGATGGGCAGGTCAGTTTTACTTCCAGGGAAAAGGGCCGTAGTTTGTGTTTTCGGCCTGTGGCTGGGAGTGGCCGGCTGGCTCCTGAAAATCCACGATACGCAGGATGGTTCCCAGATGAAAGGTGGCACCAGTGCCAAGTCGGGCTGGTTTGATAGAGGCAAGTGGCTCCTGCAATCTGCCAGCCAGATGATGGGCAGTTCAGTTTTACTTCCAGTCAAAGGGCCGTAGTTTGTGTTTGGGGACCTGTGGCTGGGAGTGGCCGGCTGGCTCCTGAAAATCCACGATACGCAGGATGGTTCCCAGATGAAAGGTGGCACCAATGTCGAGTCAGGCTGGTCTGAGAGAGCAAAGTGGCTCCTGCAATGTGCCAGCCAGAAGTGGGGCGGATGAGTTTTGTTTTCCAGGGAAAAGGGCCGTAGTTTGTTTACGGGGCCTGTGGCTGGGAGTGGCCGGTTGGCTCCTGAAAATCCACGATAAGCAGGATGGTTCCCAGATGAAAGGTGGCACCAGTGCCAAGTCGGGCTGGTTTGATAGAGGCAAGTGGCTCCTGCAATCTGCCAGCCAGAAGATGGGCATGTCAGATTTACTTCCAGGGAAAAGGGCCGTGGGTTTTTTTCGGGGCCTGTGGCTTGGAGTGGCTGGCTGGCTCCTGAAAATCCACGATACGCAGGATGGTTCCCAGATGAAAGGTGGCACCAGTGCCAAGTCGGGCTGGTTTGATAGAGGCAAGTGGCTCCTGCAATCTGCCAGCCAGAAGCGGGTGGTGAGTTTATTTTCCAGGGAAAAGAGACGTAGATTGTGTTCGGGGCCTGTGGCTGGGAGTGGCGGCTGGCTCCTGAAAATCCACGATACGCAGGA
>NW_026992762.1:0-33349 GCF_028769735.1 Zonotrichia leucophrys gambelii
CATGGGGGTAAATAACGCACGGGGGGATGCAAATAATGCACGGGGGGGGGGGCAAAATTAAAGAATTAAAACACCTTGGGGGGGGTCAAAATATCAGGGGGGTCCTGGGTGGTTCAGGGGGGTTCAGGGGGGTCCTGGGGGGTTTTGGGGGTCCCTGGGGGGGTCCTGACCCCACCCCTTGGCCCCTCCCCCCCCAGGCCGTGCATTACGTCAAGGTTTTCATCATCAGCTCGGCCGCGCTGGCGGTGCCGCCCCCCGAGGCTTTCCCGTGACCCCCAAAACGCCCCAAAATCCCCCCAAAAATCCCAATAAATCTGATTTAATAATCCTGAACGTGTCTGAGTTCTTCATGTGACCCCAAAATGCCCCAAAATCCCCCTAAAATGCTGATAAATTAAATTAAATCACCAAAAATGTGTCTGAGTTCTTCTTGTGACCCCCAAAAATCACCAAAACTACCCCAAATTCCCCCCAAAAAATTACAATAAATCTGATTTAGTAATCCTAAACTTGTCGGAGTCATTCCTGTGACCCCAAATCCCTCCAATTTCCCACAAAATCCTCACAAAATCCCCCAAAAATCACCCATTCAATCCAGTTTAACAATCCCAAATGGGTCTGAGTTCTTCTTGTGACCCCAAAATCACCAAAAACCCCTCAAAATCACCCTAAAAATTCCAATAAATAAAATTAAATAATCCCAAATGTGTCTGAGTCTTTCTTGTGACCCGAAATCCCCCAAAAATCCCCAAAATTCCACCCAAAATCCCCCCAAAAATTCCAATAAATCGGAGTCCCCGAGTGAATTTTGGGGCTCCCTCCCCATTTCCACCAAAGCCCCGCCCACTCCCACCCAAACCCCGCCCATTTCACGAGACCACGCCCCCTTTCAGTTCCAGGCTCTTTATTGGTTCAAATCCGACATCAATCAAGAGGGGGGGGGGTGTTAAAGGGGAAATTTGGGGGGAAATTGGGGAAATTTTGGTCATTTTGGGTGAATTTTGACCATTTTAGATCAATTTGGGGCAGTTTTGGGTGAATTTTGACCAATTTGGGTGAATTTTGGGTCGAACTGGAACCATTTGGGGTGAATTTGGGACAATTCTGGGTAAATTTGGGGCACTTTGGGACAGAAAATGAGGAGGAATTTGGGGCAGTTTTGGGTCATTCCGGGGCCGCATTTTGGGGAATTTTTTAGGGTTTTTTTGGGGATTTTTCGGGGCATTTTTGGGGTTTTTTTTTAGAATTTTTTGTGGGTTTTTTCCGGGATTTTTCTGTGATTTTCCTGGGATTTTTTGTGGATTTTCGGGGTATTTTTTTCGGGATTTTTTTGTGGATTTTTTCCGGGATTTTTTGGGTTATTTTCAGGATTTTTTTGTGGATTTTTTCAGGGATTTTTCCGGGATTTTTTGGGTTATTTTCGGGAATTTTTCCGGGATTTTTTGGGTTATTTTCGGGATTTTTTCCGGGATTTTTCCGGATTTTTTGGGTTATTTTCGGGATTTTTTTGTGGATTTTTTCCAGGATTTTTCCGGGATTTTTTGGGGTATATTTTTGGGCGATTTTTCTCGGGATTTTTCTGGGATTTTTCCAGGATATTTTTGGGGTTATTTCCATGGATTTTGGGTCTCTCAGGGCGGGGGCAGCGCCAGCAATGGCGGCAGCAGCTCGGGGAATTTTCTGTGGATTTTTCTGGGATTTTTTGGGCGATTTTTCCCGGGATTTTTTGTGGATTTTTTCCGGGATTTTTCCAGGATTTTGGGGATATTTTTGGGGTTATTTCCGTGGATTTTGGGTCCCTCAGGGCGGGGGCAGCGCCAGCAATGGCGGCAGCAGCTCGGGGAATTTTTGGGGGGATTTTTGGGTGATATTTTGTGGATTTTTTGGGTTATTTTCGGGGTATTTTTCCCGGGATTTTTCCAGGATTTTGGGGATTTTTCCAGGATATTTTTGGGGTTATTTCCGTGGATTTTGGGTCCCTCATGGCGGGGGCAGCGCCAGCAATGGCGGCAGCAGCTCGGGGAATTTTCTGTGAATTTTTCTGGGATTTTTTGGGTTATTTTTGGGCGATTTTTTCCGGGATTTTTCCAGGATTTTGGGGATATTTTTGGGGTTATTTCCGTGGATTTTGGGTCCCTCAGGGCGGGGGCAGCGCCAGCAATGGCGGCAGAATTTCGGCGCCCTCCCCGCGCCCCCCGCCCGCCTCGGCCGAGTGTTTGCATTTCTCGGAGCCGCACTGGCACGGGAAATATTTGCTCTTGATGTCCCAGAACCGATCCCCGTAATCGAACCTGGAATTGGGGCAAAAAAATGGGAAAATCAGAAAATGGGAGGTGGGCGAAAAATCGGAGAGGAATCGGCCTGAAATGCCCTGAAATTGGCCTGAAATGGGCCTAAAATTGGCCCTAAATATCTTTAAATGGCCCAAAAATTGGCCCTAAATATCCTTAAATGTCCTTAAATGTCCTAAAATGTCCCTAAAATTGGCCCTAAATGTCCTTAAATGTCCTAAAATTGGCCCTAAATGTCCTTAAATGTCCTAAAATTTACCCTAAATGTCCTTAAATTGGCCTTAAAATTGGCCCTAAATATCCTTAAATGCCCAAAATTGGCCCTAAATGTCCTTAAATGTCCTAAAATGTCCCTAAAATTGGCCCTAAATATCTTTAAATATCCTAAAATGGCCCTAAATTTCCTTAAATGGCCCTAAAATTGGCCCTAAATGTCTTTAAATGTCCTAAAATGGCCCTAAATATCCTTAAATTGGCCTTAAATATCCTAAAATTGGCCCTAAATGTCCTTAAATGTCCTAAAATTGGCCCTAAATGTCCTTAAATGCCCAAAATTTGCCCTAAATGTCCTTAAATGTTCTAAAATGTCCCTAAAATTGGCCCTAAAATTGGCCCTAAATTGTCCTTAAATGCCCAAAATTGGCCCTAAATGTCCCTAAATATCCTTAAATGCCCAAAATTGGCCCTAAATATCCTTAAATATCCTAAAATGTCCCTAAAATTGGCCCTAAATATCTTTAAATGTCCTTAAATATCCTAAAATGGTATTAAATGTCCTTAAATGACTCGAAATTGGCCCTAAATATCCTTAAATGTCCTAAAATTGGCCCTAAATGTCCTTAAATGTCCCTAAAATTGGCCCTAAATGTCCTTAAATATCCTAAAATGTCCCTAAATTGTCCTTAAATTGTCCTTAAATTTCCTCTAAATGTCTTTAAATGGATCCAAATTTACCCTAAATGTCCTTAAATGTCCTAAAATTGGCCCTAAAATTGGCCCTAAATATCCTTAAATATCCTAAAATGATCCTAATTGTCCTTAAATGCCCAAAATTGGCCCTAAATATCCTTAAATGTCCTAAAATGGCCCTAATTGTCCTTAAATGCCCAAAATTGGCCCTAAATATCCTTAAATGTCCTAAAATGATCCTAAATGTCCTTAAATGGCCCTAAAATTGGCCCTAAATTGTCCTTAAATGGCTCGAAATGTCCCTAAATTGTCCTTAAATTTCCTCTAAATGTCTTTAAATGGATCCAAATTTACCCTAAATGTCCTTAAATATCCTAAATTGGCCCTAAATATCCTTAAATATCCTAAAATTGGCCCTAAATATCCTTAAATGTCCTAAAATTGGCCCTAAATGTCCTTAAATGTCCTAAAATGGCCCCAAATTGTCCTTAAATGCCCAAAATTGGCCCTAAATGTCCTTAAATTGTCCTTAAATTTCCTCTAAATGTCCTTAAATGGCTCGAAATGTCCTTAAATAACCTTAAATTGGCCCTAAGTGTCCCAAAATTGTCCCTAAGTTAACCCCAATCAATCCCTATAAAACCCCAAAAATTCCAATAAATCCCTATCAAACCCAATAAATCCATATCAAACCCCAATAAATCCCTATCAAACCCCAATAAATCAATATCAAACCCCAATAAATCAATATAAACCCCAATAAATCAATATCAAACTCCAATAAATCCCTATAAATAAAACCTCAATAAATCCCTATAAATCATTATAAAACCCCAATAAATCAATATAAAACACTACAAATTCCCAACAAATCCCTACCAAACCCCAATAAAACCCCAATAAATCCCAATAATTCCCTATCAAACCCTAATTAAACCTAAATAAATCAATATAAAACCCCAATAAATCAATATAAAATCCCAATAAATCCCAATAAAATCCCAATAAATCAATATAAAACCCCAATAAATCCCTATCAAACCCCAATAAATCAATATAAAACCCCAGTAAATGACTATAAATCAATATAAAACCCCAATAAATCCCTATAAATCAATATAAAACCCCAATAAATCCCAATAAATCCCTATCAAACCCCAATAAATCCATATAAAACCCCAATAAATCCCTATAAATCCCCAATAAATCCCTATCAAACAAATAAATCAATATAAAACCCCAATAAATCAATATAAAACACAAATAAATCCCAATAAAACCCAATAAATCCTAATAAATCCCTACCAAACCCCAATAAATCCCTATAAAACCCCAATAAATCAATATAAAACCCCAATAAATCCCTATAAATCCCTATCAAACCCCAATAAATCAATATAAAACCCCTATAAATCCCTATCAAACCCCAATAAATCAATATAAATCGATATAAATCGATATAAAATCGCACCCCAGCTCCTCTCCGGGCCGGATGTGGCGGCTGCTGAAGAAAGCAATCCTGGGGAATCTCAGATCCTGGTGCAGCATGAACCCCAATAAACCCCAATAAATCCATATAAATCCCTATAAAACCCCAATAAATGACTATAAATCAATATAAAACCCCAATAAATCAATATAAAATCCCAGGAAATCTCAGGTCCTGGTGCAGCATGGACACCATGAACCCCAATAAATCCCTATAAAACCCCAATAAATCCCTATCAAACCCCAATAAATGACTATAAATCAATATAAGACACCAATAAATCCATATAAATCGATATAAAACACAATTAAATCGCACCCCAGCTCCTCCCCGGGCCGGATGTGGCGGCTGCTGAAGAAAGCGATCCTGGGGAATCTCAGATCCTGGTGTAACATGAACCCCAATAAACCCCAATAAATCAATATAAAACCCCAATAAATCGATATAAAATCGCACCCCAGCTCCTCTCCAGGCCGGATGTGGCGGCTGCTGAAGAAAGCAATCCTGGGAAACCTCAGATCCTGGTGCAGCATGAACCCCAATAAACCCCAATAAATCGATATAAAACCCTATCAAACCCCAATAAATCGATATAAATCGCACCCCAGCTCCTCCCCGGGCCGGATGTGGCGGCTGCTGAAGAAAGCAATCCGTGGAAATCTCAGGTCCTGGTGTAACATGAACACCCTCACGGGGATGATGTTGGGGTCGCACAGGTGGTTGATGAAGCGGCTGACGTTGCCATAGTAACGGGCGTCGATGCAATAAACCTCGCCGTCCTGCGGGAAAAGGGGCGGGGCCACGCGGGGGGGCGGGGCCACGGTCACTGAGTGCGGCCACGCGGGGGCGGGGCCACGTGAGGGGGCGGGGTCACTGAGTGCGGCCATGCAGGGGGCGGGGCCACGCGAGGGGGCGGGGTCACCCGGTGGGGCCACGCGGGGGGCGGGGTCACCCGGGGGCCACGCGGGGGGGCGGAGCCACGCGGGGGGGGGGGGGGGGGGCGGGGTCACTGAGTGCGGGCGGGCCCACGCGGGGGGGCGGGGGTCACTGAGTGCGGCCACGCAGGGGGTGGGGCCACGTGAGGGGGGCGGGGTCACTGAGTGCGGCCACGCAGGGGGCGGAGCCACGCAGGGGGCGGGGTTACCGCGTGTGGCCACGCCCACCGAAGGGAGGGCAGGGCAGGTTTTGGGGGAATTTCTGAAAATTTTGGGGTTTTTTTTCTGTGCTCAGGTGGGGTCTCAGTGCTCAACAGGGGACCCTCAGCACCTTCAGGGGACCCCCAAAAAATTTCTGGGAATCCCTAAAATTCCCAGGACCCCCCCCCAAATATTTCTGGGACCCCCAAAATTCCCAGGACCACCCCCCAAAAATTCTGGGACCCCCCCAAAAATTCTGGGACCCTTAAATGGGATTAAACCCCATTGGGGTCAATGGGGCAGAGCTGCTGTCCCGAATTTTGGGGTCACCCCAAAAATTTTGGGGTCCCCTCACCTGCTCATCTGGGGACCTTCAGCACCTTTAGGGACCCCCCAAAATCCCTGGGACCCCTCCCAAAAATTCTGGGATCCCCCAAAAATCCCTGGGACCCCTTAAATGGGATTAAACCCCATTGGGGTCAATGGGGTTTGACCCGGTATCCCGAATTTTGGGGTCACCCCAAAATTTTTGGGGTCTTTCAATTCCACCTGGGGACCTCAGCACCTTTAGGGACCCCCAAATTCTGGGACCCCCAAATTCTGGGACCCCCAAAAAATCCCTAAATAGGATTAAATCCCCATTGGGTGAATGGAGTACACCGGGTGTCCCAAATTTTGGGGTCACCCCAAAAATTTTTGGGGTTTTTCAATTCACACCTGGGGAGTCTCAGCACCTTTAGGGGCCCCCCAAAAAATTCTGGGACCCCTCCCAAAAATTCTGGGACCCCCAAAATGGGATTAAACCCCATTGGGGTCAATGGGGCAGAGCTGCTGTCCCGAATTTTGGGGTCACCCCAAAAATTTTTGGGGTCTTTCAATTCACACCTGGGGACCCTCAGCACCTTTAGGGACCCCCCAAAAAATTCTGGGACCCCAAAATGGGATTAAACCCCATTGGGTCAATGGGGTAGACCTGGTGTCCCAAATTTTGGGGTCACCCCAAAAATTTTTGGGGTCTTTCAATTCACACCTGGGGACCCTCAGCACCTTTAGGGACCCCCCAAAAATTCTGGGACCCCCAAAATCTCTGGAACCCTTAAATGGGATTAAACCCCATTGGGGTCAATGGGGTAGACCTGGTTTTCCCAAATTTCGGGGTCACCCAAAATTTTTGGGGTCTTTCAATTCACACCAGGGGAGTCTCAGCACCTTTAGGGACCCCCAAAAATCCTGGGACCCTCCCAAAAATTTGGGACCCCCAAAAAATTTGGGACCCCAAAAATCCCTGGGACCCCTTAAATGGGATTAAACCCATTGGGTGAATGGGGTACACCTGGTGTCCTGAATTTTGGGGTCACCCCAAAATTTTTGGGGTCTTTCAATTCACACCTGGGGACCCTCAGCACCTTTAGGGACCCCCCAAAATCGCTGGGACCCCCAAAAAATCCCTGGGACCCCAAAATGGGATTAAAGCTCCATTGGGATCAATGGGGCAGAGCTGCTGTCGCAAATTTTGGGGTCACCCCAAAAATTTTTGGGGTCTTTCAATTCACACCTGGGGACCCTCAGCACCTTTAGGGACCCCCCAAAAAATTCTGGAGCCCCCCAAAAATCTCTGGGACCCCTAAAATGGGATTAAACCCCATTGGGGTCAATGGGGCAGACCCAGTGTCCCCAATTTTGGGGTCCCCCGAATTTTGGGGTCCCCCCGAATTTTGGGGTCCCCTCCCCACCTTGTTGTCCAGGTCGAACAGGTACGAGTCGTCCTCCCTCACGTCGGCCTCGGCGTCCGAGATCAGCTCGCCCACGTACCTGGGCACAAAACGCTCAAAAATGCTCAAAAATGCTCAAAAAAGGCTCAAAAATGCTCAATTTGGGGCACCCAAAAATGGCCAAAATTCACCAGAAAATACAATGGTTTTTTTTTCTCCATTTTTGGGGTTTTCCCTCCTCATTTTGGGATTTTTTTTCCCCCCCATTTTTGGGTTTTTTTCTCCCATTTTTTGGGGTGTTTTCCCCCATTTTTGGGGATTTTTTTCCCTCCCCGTTTTTGGGATTTTTTTCTCCATTTTTGGGGTTTTTTCCACCCCATTTTTGGGGTTTTTTCTCCCATTTTTTGCCATTTCCTTCCCCATTTTTGGGGATTTTTTTCCCTCCCAATTTTGGGATTTTTCCTGCCCATTTTGGGGTGATTTTGCTCCATTTTTGGGGTGATTTTGGGGTGATTTTGAGGTGAATTTTGGGGTGATTTTGGGGTAATTTTGCTCCATTTTTGGGGTGAATTTTGGGGTAATTTTGCTCTATTTTTGGGGTGATTTTGGGATGATTTTGGGCTGTTTTTGGGCTGAATTTTGGGGTGATTGGGGTGAGTTTTGGGGCTCACTCGCAGATGAAGGTGCCCGGAGGAATCGCCTGCAGCGCCCGAACCCCCCAGCCCATCTTGGCCGTGCGGTAAAGCTGCAGCCGGACCCTGGAAATGGGGGAAAAACAGGGAAATTTGGGAAAAAGGGAGGAAAATGGGGATTGTGGGGGGAAAATGGGAATTTTGGGGAAAATGGGGATTTTGGGGGGGAAAATGGGAATTTTGGGGGGAAAAATGGGAATTTTGGGGGGGGAAATGGGGAAATAATGGGATTATGGGATAAAAAGGGGATTTGGGGTGAAAATGGGAATTTTAGGGGAGAATTTGGGATTTCAGGGATTCGGGGTATTGTTGGGCGCAGAATTTTGGGTTTTGGGGTATTTTTGGGTACAGAATTTGGGATTTTGGGGTATTTTTGGGTGCAGAATTCAGGATTTGGGGTATTTTTGGGTACAGAATTTGGGATTTTGGGGATTTTGGGTGCAGAATTTGGGATTTTGGGGGTTTTTGGGTACAGAATTCAGGATTTTGGGGTATTTCTGGGTACAGAATTTTGGATTTTGGGGTATTTTTGGGTACAGAATTTGGGATTTTGGGTGCAGAATTTGGGATTTTGGGGTTTTTGGGGCCCAGGATTCAGGATTTGGGGTATTTTTGGGTGCAGAAATTTGGATTTTGGGGTTTTGGGGTATTTTTGGGCACAGAATTTGGGATTTCGGGGTTTTGGGGTATTTTTGGGCACAGAAATTTGGATTTTGGGGTTTTGGGTTATTTTTGGGTACAGAATTTTGGATTTTGGGGTTTTTTGGGTACAGAATTTGGGATTTCAGGGTTTTGGGGTATTTTTGGGTGCAGAATTTGGGATTTTGGGCACAGAATTTGGGATTTTGGGGTTTTTGGGGCCCAGGATTCAGGATTTGGGGTATTTTTGGGTGCAGAATTTGGGATTTTGGGGTTTTTTGGGTGCAGAATTCGGGATTTTGGGGTATTTTTGGGCACAGAAATTTGGATTTTGGGGTTTTTGTTGCCCTCACTTGATGCCGCTCTGCACCACGCGGTTCTTGCAGCTCCTCCAGCACGTGCAGGCCTGGTTGCACTCGAAGATCAGGGGGGGCTCGATTTTATTGAACTCCTGCAGCAGCCGCCCGTCCTGCGGGGGAAAAGGGGCTCAAAAGTGACCAAAAATGCCCCAAAACAGCCCAAAAATATCCCCAGAACAGCCCAAAAATATCCTTAAAAATATCCCAAAACAGCCAAAAAATACCCCTTTAAAATACCCCAAAATAGCCCAAAAACACCCTCAAAAATGCCCCAAAATGCCCCTTAAAAATACCAAAAATATCCTTAAAAATACCCAAAATACCCCTTAAAAATACCCCAAATCACCCCAAAAACACCCCCAAAACCAACCCAAAATATCCTTAAAAATACCCGAAAAACAGTCCAAACCACCCCCAGAACCAGCCCAAAAATATCCTTAAAAATACCCCAAAACGGCCCAAAAATACCCCTTAAAAATACCCAAAAATATCCTTAAAAATACCCCAAAACAGCCCAAAAATACCCTTAAAAATACCCAAAAATATCCTTAAAAATGCCCCAGAACAGCCCCAAAATATCCTTAAAAATACCCAAAATACCCCTTAAAAATACCCCAAATCACCCCAAAAATATCCTTAAAAATACC
Organism: Zonotrichia leucophrys gambelii; assembly: GCF_028769735.1. Classification (NCBI taxonomy): domain Eukaryota; kingdom Metazoa; phylum Chordata; class Aves; order Passeriformes; family Passerellidae; genus Zonotrichia; species Zonotrichia leucophrys. The sequence continues at coordinate 9,875 of NW_026992762.1, forward strand.
CCAAAAACAGCCCAAAAATACCTTGAAAATACACCAAATCACCCAAAAATACCCTTAAAAATACCCAAAAATATGCCCAAAAAATACCCCAAATCACCCCAAAAATATCCTTAAAAATACCCCAAAATGGCCCAAAAATATCCTTAAAAATACCCTTTAAAAATACCCCAAATCACCCCAAAAATATCCCCAGAACCACCTCAAAAATAACCTTAAAATACCCCAAAACAGCTCAAAATACCCCTTAAAAATACCCCAAAAATATCCGTAAAAATACCCAAAACAGCCCAAAAATATCCTTAAAAATACCCCAAAAACGGCCCAGAAATATCCTTAAAAATACCCCAAAATATCCTTAAAAATCCCCCAAAATACCCCCAGAACCACCCCAAAAATACCCTTAAAAATACCCCAAATCACCCCAAAACCCCCCAGAACCACCCCAAAAATATCCTTTAAAAATACCCCAAAATGGCCCAAAAATACCTCTTAAAAATACCCAAAAATATCCTTAAAAATACCCCAAAACAGCCCAAAAACACCCTCAGAACACCCAAAAGTATCCTTAAAAATGCCCAAAACAGCCAAAAAATACCCCCAGAACCACCCCAAAAATATCCTTAAAAATACCCCAAAATACCCCTTAAAAATACCCCAAATCACCCCAAAAATATCCTTAAAAATACCCCAAAATATCCTTAAAAATATCCCAAAATGGCCCAAAAATATCCTTAAAATACCCAAATCATCCCAAAAATACCCCTTAAAAATACCCCAAAATACGCCCAGAACCACCCCAAAAATATCCTTAAAAATACACCAAAATGGCCCAAAAATAACCTTTAAAATACCCCAAATCACCCCAAAAACACCCCCAAAACCAACCCAAAATATCCTTAAAAATACCCCAAAATACCCCTTAAAAATACCCCAAAACAGCCCAAAACACCCCCAAAACCACCCCAAAATATCCCTAAAATACCCCAAATCACCCAAAAAATACCCCTTAAAAATACCCCAAAACAGCCCAAAAATACCCCTTAAAAATACCCAAAAATATCCTTAAAAATACCCCAAAACAGCCCAAAAATATCCCCAGAACCACCCCAAAAATATCCTTAAAAATACCCCAAAACAGCCCAAAAATACCCCTTAAAAATACCCCAAAATAGCCCAAAAATATCCTTAAAAATACCCCAAAACACCCCAAAAATACCCCCAGAACCAACCCAAAAATACCCTTAAAAATATCCAAAACAGCTCAAAAATACCCCTTAAAAATACCCAAAAATACGCCCAAAAACACCCCCAGAACCAGCCCCAAAATATCCTTAAAAATATCCCAAAAATATCCTTAAAAATACCCCAAAATGGCCAAAAACTCAGGGGATTTTTGAGAATATTTTTGGGGTATTTTGGGGATATTTTTGGTTTTTTTTCTTTTTAATTTTTGGGATATTTTTTGGGATATTTTGGGGATTATTTTAGGGGTTTTGGGGGATATTTTTGGGGTATTTTAGGGATATTTTTAGGATATTTTTGGATATTTTTGAGGATATTTTTCGGATATTTTTTGGGTATTTTGGGGATATTTTCAGGATACTTTAAGGATATTTTTTGGGTATTTTTGGGGATATTTTGAGGATATTTTCAGGATATTTTTTGGGTATTTTTGAGGATATTTTGAGGATATTTTGAGGATATTTTTTGGGTATTTTCGAGGATATTTTAGGGGATATTTTCAGGATATTTTGAGGATATTTTAGGGAATATTTTCAGGATATTTTTTGGATATTTTTGAGAATATTTTGAGGATATTTGAGGATATTTTGAGGATATTTTGGGGATATTTTCAGGATATTTTAAGGATATTTTTTCGGTATTTTTGGGGATATTTTGAGGATATTTTGAGGATATTTTTTGGATATTTTTGAGAATATTTTCAGGATATTTTGGGGGTATTTTGGGGATATTGTGAGGATATTTTTTGGATATTTTTGGGTATTTTAGGGGATATTTTAGGGGATATTTTGAGGATATTTTGGGGATATTTTGAGGATATTTTTTGGGTCTTTTAGGGGATATTTTGAGAATATTTAGGGGATATTTTCAGGATATTTTGGGATATTTTTTGAGAATTTTTTTAGGATATTTTGAGGATATTTTGTGGATATTTTTTGGATATTTTTGGGGGTATTTTTGAGGATATTTTGAGGATATTTTGAGGATATTTTCAGAATATTTTGAGGATATTTTGTGGATATTTTAGTGGATATTTTGAGGATATTTTCTGCGTATTTTTGGGGATATTTTGAGGATATTTTAGGGAATATTTTGAGGATATTTTGAGGATATTTTTTGGGTATTTTTGAGGATATTTTGGGGATATTTTGAGGATATTTTGAGGATATTTTGAGGATATTTTAGGGGATATTTTCAGGATATTTTAGGAATATTTTCAGGATATTTTGGGGATATTTTGGGTAATTTTTTCAGGATATTTTGGGGCTATTTTGGGAATATTTTAGGGATATTTTGAGGCTATTTTATGGATATTTTTTGGGATATTTTTGAGAATATTTTGGAGAATATTTTGAGGATATTTTTGGGGATATTTTAGGGGATTTTTTTGGGATATTTAAAAGATATTTTGGGGATATTTTGAGGATATTTTGAGGATATTTTAGGGATATTTTGAGGATATTTTCAGGCTATTTTTGGGGATATTTTCAGGGTATTTTTGTGCTATTTTGGGGGATATTTTGGGATATTTTCAGGATATTTTTAGGATATTTTTAGGGTATTTTTGAGGATATTTTAGGGAATATTTTGAGGATATTTTGAGAATATTTTCAGGATATTTTTGAGGATATTTTGGGGATATTTTCAGGATATTTAGAGGATATTTTCTGGGTATTTTTGGGGATATTTTGAGGATATTTTGTGGATTTTTTTGGATATTTTTGAGAATACTTTGAGGATATTTTGGGGATATTTTTGAGGATATTTTAGGGAATATTTTGAGAATATTTTGTGGATATTTTTTTGGTATTTTTGAGGATATTTTGAGAATATTTTCTGGGTATTTTAGTGGATATTTTGGGGATATTTTAGGGTATTTTGGGGATATTTTAGGGGTATTTTAGGGGATATTTTTCGGATATTTTTTGGATATTTTTGAGGATATTTTAGAGAATATTTTGAGGATATTTTGAGGACATTTCGAGGATATTTTAGGAGATATTTTTAAGGATATTTTTTGGATATTTTGAGGATATTTTTTTGGTATTTTAGGGGATATTTTGAGAATATTTTGTGGATATTTTTTGGGTATTTTTGAGGATATTTTCTGGGTATTTTTGGGAATATTTTGAGGATATTTTTGAGGATATTTTCAGGATACTTTAAGGATATTTTTTGGGTATTTTTGAGGATATTTTGAGGATTTTTTTGGATATTTCTGAGAATATTTTGAGGATATTTTTGGGGTATTTTAGGGGATATTTTAGGGAATATTTTAGAGAATATTTTGAGGATATTTTTTGGATATTTTTGGGGATATTTTAGGGATATTTTCAGGATATTTTTGGGGATATTTTAGGGATATTTTTAGGATATTTTTGAGGATATTTTGGGTATTTTTGGGGTTTTTTGGGGTTTTTTTGAGCTCACCTTGTCGTACCAGCAGCGGATGCTGAGCTGCCCACAGAGGCAGTTGGAGGAGGAGCAATCGTCCTGGCAGGTGCAGTGCTGAAAAATCACCCAAAATTCACCCAAAATTCACCAAAATTCACCCAAAATTCACCAAAATTCACCCACAGAGGCAGTTGGAGGAGGAGCAATCGTCCTGGCAGGTGCAGTGCTGAAAAATCACCCAAAATTCACCAAAATTCACCAAAATTCACCCAAAATTCACCAAAATTCACCCAAAATTCACCCAAAATTCACCAAAATCACCCAAAATTCACCAAAATTCACCCAAAATTCACCAAAATCCACAAAATTCCCCCCAAAACGCCTCCAATCCCCTCCCAGTCCCCCAAATCCCCATTTTCCCATCAATTTTACCTGCAAAAATCCAATTTTTATCCAATTTTTACCCCAAAAATCCCATTTTTTCACCGATTTTTCCCATTTTTTCACCGATTTTCCCCATTTTTTCACTGAATTTTCCCATTTTTTCCCCTCAGTTCATCCCAGTCCATCCCAGTACCCCCAAATCCCCATTTCCCATCAATTCTACCTGCAAAAATCCAATTTTTATCCGATTTTTACCCCTAAAAATGCCATTTTTTTGCCGATTTTCCCCATTTTTTCACCGATTTTCCCCATTTTTTCACCGTTTTTCCCCGTTTTTTCGCCGTTTTTTCCCGTTTTTTCCCGTTTTTTCCCCATTTCCCTGCAGCACCTGCAGGTGGGTGATGTTGTGGTCGATGTTCATGGTGGAGGTCTCGCAGTTCTCGGCGATGTATTTGTAGTCCTGCGGACACGGCTCCTCGTCCACGCCGTTCACGCACGGGATGGGCACGTTCTCGTGGCCCCTGGCCACGTCCCTGGGGCAAAAAAGGGGAAAAATGGGAAAAAAATAAAAATCAGGAATAAAATCGGGGCAGGAATGGAAAAAACCCCGGGAAAATCCGGCCAGGAATGGGAAAATGGCAAAAAAATCCAGCCAGAAATGGGAAAAATTAACAAAAAAATCCACCCAGAAATGGCAAAAAAATCCAGCCAGAAATGGGAAAATCACAAAAAAAAAAAATCCACCCAGAAATGGGAAAAATCCAGCCAGAAATCCCAAAAAATCCACCCAGAAATCGCAAGAAAATTCACCCAGAAATTGGAAAAATTCACAAAAAAATCCGCCCAGAAATGGCAAAAATTAACAAATAAATTCATCCAGAAATGGCAAAAATCCACGGAGAAATGGCAAAAAAATCCGCCCAAAAATCAAAAAAAAATCCACCCAGAAATCACAAAAAAATCCACCCAGAAATGGCAAAAAACCACCCAAAAATCACAAAAAAATCCACCCAGGAATGGCAAAAAATTCACCCAGAAATGGCAAAAATTCCCAAAAAAATCCACCCAGAAATAGCAAAAAAATCCACCCAGAAATGGGAAAAATTAACAAAAAAATCCACCCAGAAATGGCAAAAAATCCACCCAGAAATGGCAAAAAAATCCATCCAGGAATGGCAGAAATTAACAAAAAACCCACCCAGAAATGACGAAAATCCACCCAGAAATGGCAAAAATTAACAAAAAAATCCACCCAGAAATGGCAAAAAAAAAACTACCAAAAAACCCCAAAAATCGTTTAAAAAAAAAAAATCGTTAAAAAGTCAAAATAAAGGCAAAAATTAAAAAAAAAATCAGGAAAACTTCAGAAAAAAAATCAGGAAAAATCAGGGAAAAAATCCATAAAACAAAACCCCCAAATTAACCCAAATTAAACCCAAATTAACCCAAATAAATACAAAATTAACCCAAATTAACCCTTTCCCACCTGCTGACGATGCAGCTGCCTCAACTTGTGAGGCAAAAATCACCAAAAAACCCAAAAAAATCATTTAAAAATCGAAAAAAAACACAAAAAAAATCGGAAAAAAAATCAGAAAAAAATCCCAAATAAATCCCTTAAAAAGAAAACTCAAATTAACCCCAAATTAACCCAAATAAACCCCAAATTAACCCAAATAAATACAAAATTAACGCAAATTAACCCTTTCCCACCTGCTGACGATGCAGCTGCCTCAACTTGTGAGGCAAAAATCACCAAAAAACCCAAAAAAATAATTTAAAAAATCGAAAAAAAACACGAAAAAAATTGGAAAAAAAATCAGAAAAAAATCCCAAATCAATCCCTTAAAAAGAAAATTTAAATTAACCCCAAATTAACCCTTTAGGTCCCGTTCCCACCTGCTACCGATGCAGCTGCCTCAACTTGTGAGGCAAAAATCACCAAAAACCCCCAAAAAATCCTTTAAAAATCAAAAAAAAAACACAAAAAAAATTGAAAAAAAAAATCAGAAAAAATCCCAAATAAATCCTTTAACAAGAAAACTCAAATTAACCCCAAATTAACGCAAATAAATACCAAATTAACGCAAATTAACCCTTTCGCACCTGCTGACGATGCGCTCGGTGTGCAGGGCCCGGCCTGGCCCCGCCGCCCCCAGGCGCAGTTCGGGACATAAAAACCCCAAATAAACCCCAAATTAACCCCAAATAAACCCCAATTAACCCCAAATTAACCCCAAACAACCCCAAATAAACCCCAAATTAACGCAAATGAACCCTTTCGCACCTGCTGACGATGCGCTCGGTGTGCAGGGCCCGGCCCCGCCGCCCCCAGGCGCAGTTTGGGGGACAGAAACCCCAAATAAACCCCAAATTAACCCCAAATTAACCCCAAATAAACCCAAATAAACCCCAAATAAACCCAAATAAACCCCAAATTAACCCGAATTAACCCTTTGCTACCTGCTGACGATGCGCTCGGTGTGCAGGGCCCGGCCCGCCGCCCCCAGGCGCAGTTTCCGGTTCAGCTGCAGCGCCACCCAGACCTCGGAGCGCTCCGGGGTCAGGTCCAGGGGGGAATCGCCCTCCTTGTTCCGCACCTCGGGGTCCGCCCCGCGCGACAGGAACAGGCTGGGGGGGCAGCGGGGGGTCAGGGACCCCTCCTCAAATTCCGGGACCCCTCCCCGAATTGATGGGAACTCGATAAACCCACCCAAATTCACCCCTGAATTCCGGGGATCCCCCCCCCCTGCCCTTCAATGGATTCTCCCCGTGGGATCCCCTATGGACCCCAAATTAGGGAGGGGGGTCAGGGACCAAGTGAGACCCCTCCCCAAATTTTAGACCCCTCCCCAAATTATGGGAAATTCCAATTCCTGAGATCCCTCCTCAAGTCCCGGGACCCCTCCCCAAATTCATTAGACCCCCACAAATCCACCCAAATTCACCCCAAATTCCAGGGATCCCCCCCTCATTTAATGGATTCTCCCCATGGGATCCCCTAAGGAGCCTTCCAGGGACCCCAAACGGGGGGAGGGGGAGTCAGCGACCACCTGGGAACCCTCCCCAATTTTTGAGACCCCTCCCCAGTTCCTGAGACCCCTCCCCAGATTCCAGGGACCCCTCTCTAAATTCCAGACCCCTCCCCAAATTCATGGGACCCCCCCCTGGGACCCCCCAAATTCACCCCAAATTCCAGGGACCCCCCCCTCATTTAATGGATTCTCCCCATGGGATCCCCTAAGGAGCCTTCCAGGGACCCCAAACTGGGGAGGGGGGTCAGGAACCATCTGAGACCCCTCCCCAATTGTCGAGACCCGTCCGCAATTTCTGAGACCCCTCCCCAATTTCTGAGACCCCTCCCCAAATTCCAGACCCCTCCCCAAGTTCATGGGACCCCCCTGGGACCCTCCAAATTCACCCCAAATTTCAGGGACCCCCCCCTCATTTAATGGTTTCTCCCCATGGGCTCCTCTATGGAGCGTTCCAGGGACTCCCCTGAAGCCCCCAGACCCAATTCCCTCTATTGACACAATCACGTCCCTGTGTCCCCTGACCCCTGTAACCCCTCAGAAGCCCCCAGACCCAATTCCCTCTATTGACACTATTGCATCCTCCTGTCCTGACTCTCCCCAAAGCCCCCAGACCCAATTCCCTCTATTGACACAATTGTGTCCCTGTGTCCCCAGACCCCTGAAGCCCCCAGACCCCTGTGACTCCCCCAGCCCATGGGAAGCCCCCAGACCCCCCTGAAGCCCCCAGCCCCATGTAACCCCTCAGAAGCCCCCAGACCCAATTCCCTCACCTCACACAATCATGATAACTCTCCCTGGCCGCGATGTGCAGGGGGGTGTCCCCATGGAAGTTGTAACCCCTGATTCCCCTGAAGCCCCCAGACCCCTGTGACTCCCCCAATGCCCCCAGACCCCTCAGAAGCCCCCAGACCCAATACCTGACGCAGTCGTGGTAGCTCTCCCTGGCCGCGATGTGCAGGGGGGTGTCCCCATGGAAGTTGACCGCGTGCAGGTCGCACTGCGCGTTCAGCAGAACCTCGGCGATCTCGGCGCTGCCCGTGAACGACGCCCAGTGCAGGCAGATGTTCTCCTCCTGATACACAGAGTGACCAACTGACCACTGCTGACCAGCACTGACCACTGCTGACCAGCACTGACCATCACTGACCACCCACACACAGCCCAGTGCAGGCAGATGTTCTCCTCCTGATAGAGTGAGTGACCAACTGACCATCACTGACCACTGCTGACCACCCACAGCCAGCCACAGCCAGCCACTGACCACCCAAACCCAGCCACACACAGCCCAGTACAGGCAGATGTTCTCCTCCTGATACACAGAGTGACCAACTGACCATCACTGACCACTGCTGAGCACCCACAGCCAGCCACTAACCAGCCACTGACCAGCACTGACCATCCCCACACAGCCACTGACCAGCCAAACCCACCCCCTGACTGCCCAGTGCAGGCAGATGTTCTCCTCCTGACAGTGAGTGACCAACTGACCGTGAGTGACCACCACTGACCACCCACAGCCAGCCACTGACCAGCCAAACCCACCCCCTGACTGCCCAGTGCAGGCAGATGTTCTCCTCCTGAGTGACCAAATGACCACTGCTGACCAGCACTGACCACTGCTGACCACCCACAGCCAGCCACTGACCAGCACTGACCACCCACACACAGCCCAGTGCAGGCAGATGTTCTCCTCCTGAGTGACCAACTGACCGTGAGTGACCACTGCTGACCAGCACTGACCATCACTGACCATCCACACACAGCCACTGACCAGCCAAACCCAGCCCAGTGCAGGCAGATGTTCTCCTCCTGATACACAGAGTGACCAACTGACCACTGCTGACCACTGCTGACCAGCACTGACCACCACTGACCATCACTGACCACCCACAGCCAGCCACTGACCAGCACTGACCACTGCTGACCACCCACACACAGCCACTGATCACCCAAACCCAGCCCAGTGCAGGCAGATGTTCTCCTCCTGATAGAGTGACCAGCACTGACCATCACTGACCACCAGTGCAGGCAGATGCGCCCCCAGGTACCCCCAGGTGTGTCCAGGTGTGTTCCCAATGCCCCCAGGTGTGCCCAGGTACCCCAGGTGTGCCCAGGTGTGTTCCCAATGCCCCCAGGTGTGCCCAGGTGTATCCCAGGTACCCCCCAGGTGCCCCCCCAGGTGTGCCCAGGTACCCCCAGGTGCGCTCACGTTGTCGGTCAGGGTGTATCTCAGGTATATCCCAGGTGTGCCCAGGTGTGTTCCCAATGTCCCCAGGTGTGTTCCCAATGCCCCCAGGTGTATCCCAGGTGCCCCCAGGTGCGCTCACGTTGTCGGTCAGGGTGTATCTCAAGTACATCCCAGGTATCCCCAGATGCCCCAGGTACCCCCAGGTGCCCCCAGGTGCTCCCAGCCCCCCCAGGTACCCCCAGGTGTGCCCAGGTGTGCCCAGGTGCCCCCCAGGTGCGCTCACGTTGTCGGTCAGGGTGTATCCCAGGTATATCCCAGGTGTGCCCAGGTGTGCCCAGGTGCCCCAGGTGTGCCCAGATGTGTGCCCCCAGGTGTGTTCCCCAGGTGCGCTCACGTTGTCGGTCAGGGTGACGTCCCAGGTGCCCCCAGGTGTGCCCAGGTGTGCCCCCCCAGGTGCACTCACACTGTCGGTCAGCGTGTATCTCAGGTGTATCCCAGGTGTGCCCAGGTGTGTTCCCAATGCCCCCAGGTGTGCCCAGGTGTGCCCAGGTGCCCCAGGTGTGCCCAGGTGTGCCCAGGTGTGTTCCCAATGCCCCCAGGTGTGTTCCCAATGCCCCCAGGTGTATCCCAGGTACCCCAGGTGCGCTCACGTTGTCGGTCAGGGTGTATCCCAGGTGTATCCCAGGTGTGTTCCCAATGTCCCCAGGTACCCCCAGGCGTGCCCAGGTGTGTTCCCAATGTCCCCAGGTGTATCCCAGGTGTGTTCCCCAGCTGTGCCCCCTCAGGTGTGCCCAGGTGTGCCCAGGTGTGCCCCCCCAGGTGCGCTCACGTTGTCGGTCAGGGTGACGTCGGCCCCGCGGGTCAGCAGCCGCCGGATGACCTCGATGTGTTTGTGCTCGGCCGCCCAGATGATGGGGGTCCAGCCCCCGCTGTCCTGGGGGGCAAGAGTGACCATCACTGACCATCACTGACCAGCACTGACCAGCACTGACCACCCTCTGACCAGCCACTGACCAGCCCAACCCATCCCCAGATGATGGGGGTCCAGCCCCCGCTGTCCTGGGGGGCAAGAGTGACCATCACTGACCATCACTGACCATCACTGACCAGCACTGACCATCACTGACCATCACTGACCAGCCACTGACCATCACTGACCAGCACTGACCATCACTGACCATCACTGACCATCACTGACCAGCACTGACCAGCCCAACCCATCCCCAGATGATGGGGGTCCAGCCCCCGCTGTCCTGGGGGGGTCACAGAGGGGTCACTCAGGGGTCACTCGGGGTCAGTGACCATCCCTGACCCACTGACCAATCCCAGGACACACTGACCACACTCAGGACACTCTGAGGACACAGTGACCATTGCCAGGACATTCCCAGGACACTCATGACACACTGACCACTCTCAGGACACACTGACCGTTCCCAGGACACTCAGGACACACTGACCACTCTCAGGACACACTGCCCACACTGCCCACCCCTTTACCTGTGCGTTGACGTCCACCTGGCCGGTGCTCAGCAGCAGCTCCACTGACCATTGCCAGGACACTCAGGACACTCAGGACACACTGACCACACTGACCACTCTCAGGACACTCAGGACACACTGCCCACACCCTCACCTGTGCGTTCACGTCCACCTGGCCGGTGCTCAGCAGCAGCTCCACTGACCACTGACCATTGCCAGGACACACTGACCATTGCCAGGACACTCAGGACACACTGACCGTTCCCAGGACACACTGACCATTGCCAGGACACTCAGGACACACTGACCGTTCCCAGGACACATGACCATTGCCAGGACACTCAGGACACACTGACCATTGCCAGGACACACTGACCACACTGACCATCCCCAGGACACACTGACCACAGTGAGGACACTCAGGACACACTGACCGCACTGACCATTGCCAGGACACTCAGGACACACTGACCACACTCAGGACACACTGCCCACACCCTCACCTGTGCGTTGACGTCCACCTGGCCGGTGCTCAGCAGCAGCTCCACTGACCACTGACCATTGCCAGGACACTCAGGACACACTGACCACTCCCAGGACACACTGACCACTCCCAGGACACACTGACCGCTCTCAGGACACACTGACCACACCCAGGACACACTGACCACACTGACCATTGCCAGAACACACTGACCATCCCCTGACACACTGACCACCCCCAGGACACTCAGGACACACTCCGGACACCCTGACCACTCTCAGGACACACTGACCACACTGACCACTCTCAGGACACTCAGGACACACTGACCACAGTGAGGACACTCAGGACACACTGACCACACTGACCACCCCCAGGACACTCAGGACACACTGACCACACTGACCACTCCCAGGACACTCAGGACACACTGACCACACTGCCCACACCCTCACCTGTGCGTTGACGTCCACCTGGCCGGTGCTCAGCAGCAGCTCCACTGACCACTGACCACACCCAGGACACTCAGGACACACTGACCACAGTGAGGACACTCAGGACACACTGACCACACCCAGGACACACTGACCACACCCTCACCTGTGCATTGATGTCCACCTGGCCGGTGCTCAGCAGCAGCTCCACTGACCATTGCCAGGACACACTGACCACTCTCAGGACACACTGACCATTGCCAGGACACTCAGGACACACTCAGGACACACTGACCACCCCTTTACCTGTGCGTTCACGTCCACCTGGCCGGTGCTCAGCAGCAGCTCCACTGACCACTGACCATTCCCAGGACACTCAGGACACACTGACCGTTCCCAGGACACACTGACCACACTGACCACACTGACCGTTCCCAGGACACACTGACCACACTGACCATTGCCAGGACACACTGACCGTTCCCAGGACACTCAGGACACACTGACCATTGCCAGGACACACTGACCACACTGACCACACTGACCGTTCCCAGGACACACTGACCACACTGACCATTGCCAGGACACACTGACCGTTCCCAGGACACTCAGGACACACTGACCATTGCCAGGACACACTGACCACACTGACCACACTGACCGTTCCCAGGACACACTGACCACACTGACCATTGCCAGGACACACTGACCGTTCCCAGGACACTCAGGACACACTGACCATTGCCAGGACACACTGACCACACTGACCACTCCCAGGACACACTGACCGCTCCCAGGACACACTGACCACACTGACCATTGCCAGAACACACTGACCATCCCCAGGACACACTGACCGTTGCCAGGACACTCAGGACACACTGACCACTCTCAGGACACACTGACCGTTCCCAGGACACACTGACCACACTGACCACTCTCAGGACACTCAGGACACACTGACCACAGCCAGGACACACTGACCACACTGACCACACCCTCACCTGTGCATTGATGTTCACCTGGCCGGTGCTCAGCAGCAGCTCCACTGACCACTGACCATTGCCAGGACACACTGACCACTCTCAGGACACTCAGGATACACTGACCACACTGACCGTTCCCAGGACACACTGACCACACTGCCCACACCTGAGCTCACCTGTGCGTTCACATCCACCTGGCCGGTGCTCAGCAGCAGCTCCACTGACCACTGACCATCACCAGGACACACTGACCACACTGACCACACTGCCCACACCTTTACCTGTGCGTTCACGTCCACCTGGCCAGTGCTCAGCAGCAGCTCCACTGACCACTGACCATTGCCAGGACACAATGACCACTCCCAGGACACTCAGGACACACTGACCGTTCCCAGGACACACTGACCACGCTGACCACACCCTCACCTGTGCGTTGACGTCCACCTGGCCGGTGCTCAGCAGCAGCTCCACTGACCACTGACCATCACCAGGACACACTGACCACACTGACCACACTGCCCACCCCTTTACCTGTGCGTTCACGTCCACCTGGCCGGTGCTCAGCAGCAGCTCCACTGACCACTGACCATTGCCAGGACACTCAGGACACACTCAGGACACACTGACCACACTGACCACTCTCAGGACACACTGACCACTCTCAGGACACACTGACCACTCTCAGGACACTCAGGACACGCTGACCCTCACCTGTGCATTGACGTCCACCTGGCCGGTGCTCAGCAGCAGCTCCACTGACCACTGACCATTGCCAGGACACTCAGGACACACTCAGGACACACTGACCACACTGACCACTCTCAGGACACACTGACCACACCCTCACCTGTGCATTCACGTCCACCTGGCCGGTGCTCAGCAGCAGCTCCACCATCTCCAGGTTCCCGTTCTTGGCCGCGTGGTGCAGGCAGGTGGAGCCGTCCTCCTCCTGTGACGTCATCAGAGGGCGCGGTGACGTCACACGGGGGAGCGGTGACGTCGTACAGGTGAGCGGTGACGTCATACAGGGGGGCAATGGGATCATAAAGGGAGTGGTGATGTCATAAAGGGAACGGTGATGTCACAAAGGGGATGGTGATGTCATACAGAGAGGTTGTGACATCACAGGGTGGGTATGACGTCATGGTTCGTGCGCTTCAGGTGTGTGTAACATCACAGGTGTGGTGATGATGTCACAGCTCACCTGGCTGTACACGCACACACACACACACCCCCCCCGAGCAGGTACCACACTGTGTGCGTGACGTCACGGGTGTATCTATGATGTCATGGGTGTATCTATGATGTCACAGATGTATCTATGACATCACACAGGTGTGTCCATTACCTGGCTATAGGCGCACCCCCCCCTCTGCAGCAGGTACCGCTGTGTGTGTGTGTGTGTCTATGATGTAACACAGGTGTATCTATGATATCCCAGGTGTGATGATGATGTCACACAGGTGTGATGATGACGTCACACAGGTGTGTCTCACCTGGCTATACGCGCACCCCCCCCTCTGCAGCAGGTACCGCTGTGTGTGTGTGATGTCCCAGGTGTATCTATGATATCCCAGGTGTATCTATGATGTCACAGGTGCATGATGACATCACACAGGTGTGATGATGACGTCACACAGGTGTGTCCATACCTGGCTATACGCACACCCCCCCGCTGCAGCAGGTACCGCTCTGTGTGTGTGTGATATCCCAGGTGTATCTATGATGTCACACAGGTGTATCTATGACATCACACAGGTGTATCCATTACCTGGCTGTAGGCGCACCCCCCCCTCTGCAGCAGGTACCGCTCTGTGTGTGTGTGTGTGTGTGTGTGTGTGACATCATAGGTGTATCCCAGGTGTGTCTATGATGTCACAGGTGTGCTATGACGTCACTCAGGTGTGTCCGTACCTGGCTATAGGCGCACCCCCCCCTCTGCAGCAGGTACCGCTGTGTGTGTGTGTGTGATGTCCCAGGTGTATCTATGATATCCCAGGTGTGTGATGATGTCACACAGGTGTGATGACGTCACACAGGTGTCATTACCTGGCTATACGCGCACCCCCCCCGCTGCAGCAGGTACCGCACTGTGTGTGTGTGATATCCCAGGTGTGTCTATGATATCCCAGGTGTATCTATGACATCATAGGTGTATCACAGGTATATCTATGATGTCACAGGTGTATCTATGACGTCACACAGGTGTCATTACCTGGCTGTAGGCGCACCCCCTCCTGCAGCAGGTACCGCTCTGTGTGTGTGTGTGTGTGTGTGTGTGACATCATAGGTGTATCCCAGGTGTATCTATGACGTCACAGGTGTGTCTATGACGTCACACAGGTGTATCCATTACCTGGCTATACGCGCACCCCCCCCTCTGCAGCAGGTACCGCTGTGTGTGTGTGTGTGTGTGATATCCCAGGTGTATGTGATGATATCCCAGGTGTATCTATGACGTCACAGGTGTGATGATGATGTCACACAGGTGTGATGACGTCACACAGGTGTCATTACCTGGCTATACGCGCACCCCCCCCGCTGCAGCAGGTACCGCGCCGTCTCCAGCTGATCGTTGGCCACGGCCTCCATCAGCGGCGTCCGGCGCTGCTTGTCCACGGCGTTGATGTTGGCTCCGGCCTGGGAGTGACCACAGAGTGACCAGTGAGTGACCAGTGACCATTACTGACCATTACTGACCACCCATGGTCAGCACTGACCATCCACCCCCCGGCGCTGCTTGTCCACGGCGTTGATGTTGGCTCCGGCCTGAGTGACCAATGAGTGACCAATGAGTGACCACTGACCATTACTGACCCTTGAGTGACCACTGACCATCACTGACCATCACCAACCCCCCCCCAGCGCTGCTTGTCCACGGCGTTGATGTTGGCTCCGGCCTGGGAGTGCAATGAGTGACTGGTGAGTGACCACAGAATGACCACTAAGCCCTGAGTGACCAATGAGTGACCACTGACCATAACTGACCAGCACTGACCATCTATGCTCACTGCTGAGCACAGAATGACCACAGAGTGACCACTGAGCCCTGAGTGACCAATGAGTGACCCTGAGTGACCAATGAGTGACCAATGAGTGACCACGGAGTGACCACTGAGTGACCCCTGAGTGACTGCTGATCCCTGAGTGACCCTGAGTGACCAATGAGTGACCACAGAGTGACTGCTGATCCCTGAGTGACCAATGAGTGACCACTGACCAACAGATCCCATACTGGGAGCACTGGGAGCCCTGTACTGGTGTCACTGGTCACTCAGGTGTCACTCAGGTGTGTCAGGTGTATCACAGGTGTCACACAGGTATCTCACCTGTAGCAGCAGGTGACAGATCTCCAGGTGTCCCTTTGGGCTGTACTGGGGGACACTGGGATGTTACCGGTGTGTCCACAGGTGTATCACGGTGTGTCACAGGTGTATCCCAGGTGTATCACAGGTGTGTCAGGTGTGTCACACAGGTGTGCCCCAGGTGTGCCCCAGGTGTGTCACACAGGTGTGCCCCAGGTGTGTCACACAGGTGTATCTCACCTGCAGCAGCAGGTGACAGATCTCCAGGTGTCCCTTTGGGCTGTACTGGGGGACACTGGGATGGCACTGGTGTGTCCCAGGTGTATCACAGGTGTGTCAATGGTCACTCAGGTGTATCACAGGTGTGTCAATGGTCACTCAGGTGTATCACAGGTGTGTCAATGGTCACTCAGGTGTATCACAGGTGTGTCACAGGTGTGTCAATGGTCACTCAGGTGTGTCCCAGGTGTGTCACAGGTGTGTCAATGGTCACACAGGTGTGTCATTACCTGTAGCAGCAGGTGACAGATCTCCAGGTGTCCCTTCTGCGCGGCCGCGTGCAGCGCCGAGCGCTTGCTCTGAGCGTCGCTCTGGAAATTGGGGTCCAGGTTGTCCACTGGGGGGGAAAGGGGCACAAAAATGGGGTGAAAAACACAAAAAATGGGTAAAATAATGAGATTTTTTAGGGTTTCCCCCCCGAGATTTTTTCAGGGTTTGCCCTCCAAATTTTGGGGGTTTTTTTGGGTTTTTTTTGACTCACAGAGCATCAGGATGACCCCAAATCACCCCCCCCAGATTTTGGGATTCTTTTCCCAGTTTTTTTGGGGAATTTTTCCTGGAATTTTTTTGGGATTTTTCCCAGGATTTTTGTGATTTTTTCCCGGGATTTTTTTTTTTGGATTTTCCCAAATTTGGGATTTTTTTAGGGTTTCCCCCCAAACTTTGGGGGTTTTTTTGACTCACAGAGCATCAGGATGACCCTGCCCAGCTCCCCCTGTTTGACGCTCAGGTAAAGCTGCCGAGGGTGGAACCGGAGCTTCTTCCTCCTGTGGGAATGGGGGGAACTGGGATGGACTGGGAGGGACTGGGAGGGACTGGGATGGACTGGGAGGGACTGGGATGGACTGGGATGGACTGGGAGGGACTGGGAGGGACTGGGAGGGAACTGGGATCAAACTGGGATGGACTGGGATGGACTGGGAGGGACTGGGATGGACTGGGATTGACTGGGATGGAACTGGGATGGACTGGGATGGAACTGGGAGGGACTGGGATGGACTGGGATGGACTGGGATGGACTGGGATGGACTGGGATGGACTGGGAGTAATTTTAAGGAGCCCCAGGGAATTTTAGGGTGTTTTTATTCCCCCCCAGGTGTGGTTTTGGGATGATTTACCCTCCCCAGGTGTGGTTTATCCCCCCCAGGTGTGGTTTATCCCCCCCCAGGTGTGGTTTATCCCCCCCCAGGTGTGGTTTATCCCCCCCAGGTGTGGTTTATCTCCCCAGGTGTGGTTTATCCCCCCCAGGTGTATTTTTTTGCTGTTTTTTCCCCCCCAGGTGTGGTTTATCCCCCCCAGGTGTGGTTTATCCCCCCAGGTGTGGTTTATCCCCCCCAGGTGTGGTTTATCCCCCCCAGGTGTGGTTTATCCCCTCAGGTGTGGTTTATCCCCCCAGGTGTGGTTTATCTCCCCAGGTGTGGTTTATCCCCCCCCCCAGGTGTGGTTTATCCCCCAGGTGTGGTTTATCCCCCCCAGGTGTGCCCAGGTGTGGTTTATCTCTCACCTTTCAGCCTCCTGGCCCAGCAGAGCCTTCTCCAGGTGTGGTTTATCCCCCCCAGGTGTGGTTTATCCCCCCAGGTGTATTTTTTTACTGTTTTTTCCCCCCCAGGTGTGGTTTATCCCCCCCAGGTGTGGTTTATCCCCCAGGTGTGGTTTATTCCCCCCAGGTGTATTTTTTTACTGTTTTTTCCCTCCCAGGTGTGCCCAGGTGTGGTTTATCTCCCCCAGGTGTGGTTTATCCCCCCAGGTGTGGTTTATCCCCCCAGGTGTGCCCAGGTGTGGTTTATCTCTCACCTCTCGGCCTCCTGGCCCAGCAGAGCCTTCTCCAGGTGTGGTTTATTCCCCCCAGGTGTGGTTTATCCCTCCCCCAGGTGTGGTTTATCCCCCCAGGTGTGGTTTATCTCCCCAGGTGTGGTTTATTCCCCCCCAGGTGTGGTTTATCTCCTCACCTTTCAGCCTCCTGGCCCAGCAGAGCCTTCTCCAGGTGTGGTTTATTCCCCCCAGGTGTGGTTTTATCCCCCCCAGGTGTGGTTTATCCCCCCCAGGTGTGGTTTATCTCCCCAGGTGTGGTTTATCCCCCCAGGTGTGGTTTATCCCCCCCAGGTGTGGTTTATCCCCCCAGGTGTGGTTTATCCCCCCAGGTGTGGTTTATCTCTCACCTCTCGGCCTCCTGGCCCAGCAGAGCCTTCTCCAGGTGTGGTTTATTCCCCCCCAGGTGTGGTTTATTCCCCCCCAGGTGTATTTTTTTGCTGTTTTTTCCCCCCCAGGTGTGGTTTATTCCCCCCCCAGGTGTGGTTTATCCCCCCAGGTGTGGTTTATTCCCCCCCAGGTGTGGTTTATCCCCCCCAGCTGTGGTTTATCCCCCCCCAGGTGTGGTTTATTCCCCCCAGGTGTGGTTTATCCCCCCCAGGTGTGGTTTATCCCCCCCCAGGTGTGGTTTATTCCCCCCCAGGTGTGGTTTATCCCCCCAGGTGTGCCCAGGTGTGGTTTATCTCCTCACCTCTCGGCCTCCTGGCCCAGCAGAGCCTTCTCCAGGTGTGGTTTTGGGATGATTTACCCTCCCCAGGTGTGGTTTATCCCCCCCAGGTGTGGTTTATTCCCCCCCAGGTGTATTTTTTTGCAGTTTTCTCCCCCCAGGTGTGGTTTATCCCCCCAGGTGTGCCCAGGTGTGGTTTATCTCTCACCTCTCGGCCTCCTGGCCCAGCAGAGCCTTCTCCAGGTGTTCGCGGGCGGGGCCCGGGGGGAGCCCGCGGGCGCTCAGGGCCCCCCCCGAGGGCAGGGCCAGCACCGGCCCCCCCGAGCTGTCGATGGGCTCGGCCCGGGGGTCCGGGGGGGGCGCGCGGCCCTCGCCCTGACCCCGCATGCGGGCACTGAGAGAGGGGGGAAAACAACCCAAAATCAGCAAAAATCCCGCCCAAAATAACCCAAAATCAGCAAAAATCCCACCCAAAATAACCCAAAATAACCCAAAATCAGCAAAAATCCCAAAAAAATCCCACTCAAAATAACCCAAAATATCCCCGGCCCTCGCCCTGGCCCCTCATACGGGCACTGGGGGAGAGACCAAAATAACCAAAATCAGCAAAAATCCCACTCAAAATAACCCAAAATCAGCAAAAATCCCACTCAAAATAACCCAAAATCAGCAAAAATCCCCAAAAAATCCCACCCAAAATAACCCAAAATCCACAAAAAATCCCACTCAAAATAACCCAAAATAACCCAAAATCAGCCAAAATCCCATCAAAAAAAAATCAAATTTCCCCAAAAAAATTCCAATTTTTCCCCCAAAACCCCCATTTTCCTCCCAAAAAAATTTTCAATTTTTCCCCAAAAAATTCTAATTTTTCCCCAAAACATCCACTTTTTCCCCTAAAAAATTCAACGTTTATCCCCCCAAAAATTGAAATTTTCTCCCCCCAAAAAATCCATTTTTTTCCCAAATTTCAATTTTCCCAAAAAAAATTCAATTTCTTCCCCTCAAAAATCACATTTTTCCCAAAATTCCAATTTTTTCCCAAGAAATTCCAATTTTTTCCCCAATACCCCCATTTCCCACCCAAAAAAATTCAATTTTTCCCCCAAAAATTCAAATTTTCGCCCCAAAAATTCAAATTTTCTCCAAAAAATTCAAATTTTTCCCCCATAAACCCCCATTTCCCTCCCAAAAAAATCCCAATTTTTCCCCCACAAAACCCCAATTTTTCCCCCAAAACCCCCATTTCCCTCCCAAAAAAATCCAAATTTTCCCCAAAAAAAATTCCAATTTTTCCCCCACAAAAATTCAAATTTTCCCCTACAAAAAATCCACCTCTTCCCCTAAAAAATTCAATTTTCACCCCCAAAAATTGAAAGTTTCTCCCCCAAAAAATCAACTTTTTTCCCAAAATTCAATTTTCCCCAAGAAATCCAATTTTTCCCCACAAATATTCCAGTTTTTCCCCCACAAAAACCCCAATTTTTCCCCAAAAACTTCAATTTTTTCCCCACAAAAATCCAATTTTTCTGCAAAAAATTCAAATTTTTCCCCAATCCCCCATTTCCCTCCTCAAAAAAACCCAATTTTTCCCCACAAAAAAATCCAATTTTCTCCAAAAAATCCAAATTTTCCCCCCAAAACCCCAATTCTCCCCCAAACCCCCCAATATTCCCCACCTGGGCGTGGGCGCGTCGCTGCGGCCGCGGGCCCGGGCGGCCTCGGGGGGCGGCACCACCGGGGGCGGCACCACCGGGGGGGGCTCGGCCGTGCCCGGGGCGGCCTCGGGGCGGGGCAGCGTCACCTCCTGGGCCTCGGACGCGTCCTCGCCACAGTGGGGGCAGAAAATGAGACCCCCGAGCCGGGAGACGCAGGAACGGTGGAAACGGTGCCCGATGCGCACGTCGGGGTGGCACTGCAGAAATGTGCCCTAAAGGGTTAAAAATATGGAATAAAATTGTCATTAAATGTCCCCAAAATGTCCCCAAAACAGACACCCAGACCCCCGAGCCGGGAGACGCAGGAACGGTGGAAACGGTGCCCGATGCGCACGTCGGGGTGGCACTCCAGGAATGTGCCCTGTGAATGGCACCAAAATGGCACCAAATTGTCCCCAAAACAGACACCCAGACCCCCGAGGTGACACACAGGAGCGGTGGAAACGGTGCCCGATGCGCACGTCGGGGTGGCACTCCAGGAATGTGCCCTGAAAATGGCACCAAAATGGCATAAAATGGCACCAAAATGGCACCAAAATGTCATAAAATTGTCATTAAATGTCCCCAAAATGTCCCCAAAACAGACACCGAGACCCCCGATGCGCACGTCGGGGTGGCACTCCAGGAATGTGCCCTGAAAAATATCATAAAATGGCACCAAAATGTCATAAAATGTCCCCAAAACAGACACCCAGACCCCCGAGCCGGGAGACGCAGGAGCGGTGGAAGCGGTGCCCGATGCGCACGTCGGGGTGGCACTCCAGGAATGTGCCCTAAAGGGTTAAAAATGTGTCATAAAATTGTCATAAATTGTCATAAAATTGTCATAAAAATGTCATAAAATTGTCATTAAATGTCCCCAAAACAGACACTGAAACCCCCGAGGTGACACACAGGAATGGTGGAAACGGTGCCCGATGCGCACGTCGGGGTGGCACTCGAGAAACGTCCCCTAAAGGGTTAAAAATGGGCACAAAATTATCATAAAATTGTCATTAAATGTCCCCAAAACAGGCACCCAGACCCCCGATGCGCACGTCGGGGTGGCACTCGAGAAACGTGCCCTAAAGGGTT
This sequence comes from Zonotrichia leucophrys gambelii, assembly GCF_028769735.1. Taxonomy (NCBI): domain Eukaryota; kingdom Metazoa; phylum Chordata; class Aves; order Passeriformes; family Passerellidae; genus Zonotrichia; species Zonotrichia leucophrys. The sequence goes on from NW_026992762.1 coordinate 31,356, forward strand.
AAAAATGGGCACAAAATGTCCCAAAAATGTCATAAAATTGTCATTAAATGTCCCCAAAATGTCCCCAAAAGAGACACCGAGACCCCCGATGCGCACGTCAGGGTGGCACTCCAGGAATGTGCCCTAAAGGGTTAAAAATGGGCACAAAATTATCATAAAATTGTCATTAAATGTCCCCAAAACAGACACCCAGACCCCCAAGGTGACACACAGGAATGGTGGAACCGGTGCCCGATGTGCACGTCGGGGTGGCACTCCAGGAATGTCCCCTAAAGGGTTAAAAATGGGCACAAAATGTCCCCAAAATGGCACCAAAACCCCCGAGGTGACACACAGGAATGGTGGAAGCGGTGCCCGATGCGCACGTCGGGGTGGCACTCGAGAAATGTCCCCTAAAGGGTTAAAAATCTGTCATTAAATGTCCCGAAAATGTCAGAAAATGTCACAAAAATGTCACAAAATTGTCATAAAATTATCATTAATTGCCACCAAATTGTCACCAAAACAGACACCCAGACCCCCAATGCGCACGTCGGGGTGGCACTCGAGAAACGTGCCCTGAGAATGGCATCAAATTGTCACAAAATTGTCATAAAATTGTCATAAAAATGTCATTTAATATCCCCAAAATGTCCCCAAAACAGACACTGAGACCCCCGATGTGCACGTCGGGGTGGCACTGCAGGAATGTGCCCTAAAGGGTTAAAAATGTTATAAAATGTCACCAAAATGGCACCAAAACCCCCGAGGTGACACACAGGAACGGTGGAAGCGGTGCCCGATGCGCACGTCGGGGTGGCACTCGAGAAATGTGCCCTGTGAATGGCACCAAAATGTCATAAAATGGCACCAAAATGGCACCAAAATGTCATAAAATTGTCATTTAATATCCCCAAAATGTCCCCAAAACAGACACCGAGACCCCCGATGCGCACGTTGGGGTGGCACTCGAGAAATGTGCCCTGAAAATGGCACCAAAATGTCATTAAATTGTCATAAAATTGTCATTAAATGTCACCAAAATGTCCCCAAAACAGACACCCAGACCCCCGAGCCGGGAGACGCAGGAGCGGTGGAAGCGGTGCCCGATGCGCACGTCGGGGTGGCACTCGAGAAACGTCCCCTAAAGGGTTAAAAATGTCATAAAATTGTCATAAAATGTCCCCAAAACAGACACCGAGACCCCCGATGCGCACGTCGGGGTGGCACTCCAGGAACGTGCCCTAAAGGGTTAAAAATGGGCACAAAATGTCCCAAAAATGTCACCAAATGTCCCCAAAATGTCCCCAAAACAGACACTGAGACCCCCGATGCGCATATCAGGGTGGCACTCCAAGATTGTGCCCTAAAGGGTTAAAAATGTGTCATAAAATTGTCATAAAATTGTCATAAAATGTCAGAAAATGTCACCAAAATGTCCCCAAAACAGACACCGAGACCCCCGAGGTGACACACAGGAACGGTGGAACGGTGCCCGATGGCACGTCGGGGTGGCACTCGAGAAACGTCCCCTAAAGGGTTAAAAATGGGCACAAAATGTCCCAAAATGGCACCAAAATGGCACCAAAATGTCATTAAATTGTCGTTAAATGTCCCCAAAATGTCCCCAAAACAGACACTGAAACCCCTGAGGTGACACACAGGAACGGTGGAAACGGTGCCCGATGCGCACGTCGGGGTGGCACTCCAGGAATGTGCCCTGAAAAATATCATAAAATGGCACCAAAATGGCACCAAAATGGCACCAAAATGTCATTTAATATCCCCAAATGTCCCCAAAACAGACACCCAGACCCCCGAGCCGGGAGACGCAGGAGCGGTGGAAACGGTGCCCGATGTGCACGTCGGGTGGCACTCCAAGATTGTGCCCTAAAGGGTTAAAAATGTGTCATTAAATTGTCATTAAATGTCATTAAATGTCACCAAATTGTCATAAAATTCTCATTAAATGTCCCCAAAACAGACACCCAGACCCTCGTGGCAGTCGGGGGGGT
>NW_026992763.1:0-33348 GCF_028769735.1 Zonotrichia leucophrys gambelii
TAAATGGTGTAAATTATGTGTATTTTCTCACCCTTCTCATGAGACTGAAAATGGAATATAAGTTTTTAAAACACCTCTCAGTTGCCCCATCTCTAGGTCAAGAAAAGAGTATTATCCAACACACTGAGACACCTTTGCCTCGAGCATAACCCAGCCTGGACCAAACACACTGAAAGGTTTCCCCTTTGGCCCATGTCTCGAAACATCAGGTCTGCTGTTTGACAGCTCAGGTTGGTTTGGTGTCAAGGAGTTTCCCTCAGAAATACTGGGTTTGTCCTCCTCTGTGCCTTGCCCTCAGCAGCCTTGGGGATGCTCCTGTGTGAAGCCATCTCTCTCACACAGTTTCAGACAACTTCAAACAGGATATTGTGCAATAAGTTGTCTCCTCTAAAGTGTTCCAACAACCCCTTTCCAGCAATAGGAAATTATTACTGATAGATGAAAGTGGAAAACCCCCAACAGTTTATTAACAAACAGAATCCCCCCATGACACGCGTTACAAGAAGGCGCTGGGTCTCTCTTGGAAGAACAGGAGCTGTCACGGAGCAGTTCCAGCAGCTGATGGAAGCTCAGGGGCTCGTCCGGCATTGGCTTTCTCCCATGGGAGAGCTCCATGAAGCAGGCAAGGCAATGAAGCAGCTGGGCTGGAGCCCCTCGCTGCCTTTTCTCCCCGGCGTGGCTCAGTGTCCTGGTTTAGGGCAAATTTGCCAAAGAATCTGCAAAGGAGGGCCCCTCCAGAAAGCAAAACCCACACGGCCCCTCCCCACAACCGGTTCAGGAAAAAATTCCTTGGAGACAGGTGGAAAGAGCCTGTTTATTTCAGGAACAGCACCCCCCAGCACACAAAATGAACAATACCCGATGACACCGCTTTGAGAAAGATGGCAAAATCAGAAAGTCTCTTTCGGGGGTGGTTGCTCTGTTCTCAGTCCCTCCAGCGCTGGGGCAGCCGCTGCAGCCGAACCTTCGGTGTTCCCGGGTCCCAGTCCGGAGCAGGTTCGAGATGGTCACAGAAACAGGAGAGGAGAAACAGTCCAGGAAGCAATGTGGACTGGTTAGCTAGAACTAGCTAATAAGCAGAGGCAAAGCAGAGCAGAAGCGAGAGCAGAAAAGAGAGCAAGCAAAGCAGCAAGCTGAAAGCAAGAAGTGAAAAACAGTCCTATGTACTGTTTGTCTCTGTGTCCCTGATAAGAGAAACCCAAACAAAACTTCCACTCTTCAGAGTCGGTCTTAAAGGCACAGAACAGATGAATGGGGATACAAGCATCATAACATCACCCCAGGACATTCCACCCCTTATCCCCATATCATCAACATACTACAACACATCATGCATTATTCATACAAAATTTCCATCTGTTTCCCCAAAATTACAAGCAATACCCATCATGCCTTCATCACATCCCCACACTGGACCACTGAATCCAGGCCCTGTATTACAGAGTTGCAGAGCCCCTTTTCACTTTACTCACTCAAAACTCCATCTTTCACTTGCCCAGACCTTCAACACTTACACATTTCTTTCTATCTCATGTCTGTATGGTTTAATGTACAGACAATGGCAGTAACATCCAATGAATAGTGATATTGCATATCATTCTCACCCCACAATCAGATCTCCCTGAGGTACACATCGTGTTGTTCCATCTCTGCATTATCCACATTGTGGAACCTGGTCCTTGAGCAAAGACAACCCCACAAATGGGTTTGTCTGTACTCGAGGCAGAATTGATCCACACAGTCATCCCTAACAAACCTCTGATATGTACCACTGGGACTTTGTCTCCATCTGTTACATTCAGGGACTCAGACTGGGCAGGACCTGCTCGGTTGGTGGAACCTCGGGTGTTAACTAACCAGGTGGCTTTTGCCAGATGCTGCTCCCAATTCTTGAAAGATCCCCCACCCAAAGCTTTCAACTGGGTTTTTAGTAGTCCATTGTACCTCTCCACTTTTCCTGCAGCTGGAGCATGGTAGGGGATATGGTACACCCACTCAATGCCATGTTCCCTAGCCCAGGTGTTGATAAGGCTGTTCTTGAAATGAGTCCCGTTGTCTGACTCAATCCTCTCAGGGGTGCCATGTCTCCACAGAACTTGCTTTTCCAGGCCCAGGATGGTGTTCCGGGCTGTAGCATGAGACACAGGGTAGGTTTCCAGCCATCCAGTGGTGGCCTCCACCATGGTCAGCAGGTAGCGCTTGCCCTGGCGTGTCTGGGGCAGTGTGATGTAGTCAATCTGCCAAGCCTCCCCATACTTGTACTTGGACCACCGCCCACCGTACCACAGGGGCTTCACTCGCTTGGCCTGCTTGTTGGCAGCACACGTCTCACAGTCATGGATAACCTGAGAAATACTGTCCATGGTTAGATCCACCCCTCGGTTTCGTGCCCACTTATAGGTGGCATCTCTGCCCTGGTGGCCTGAGGCGTCATGGGCCCATCGAGCTAGGAATAACTCTCCCTTATGTTCCCAATCTAGGTCTATTTTGGACACCCCTATCTTTGCAGCTTGGTCTACCTGCTCATTGTTTTGGTGCTCCTCATTGGCCCTGCTCTTGGGGACATGGGCATCTACATGGCGGACCTTCACAGGTAACCTCCCTACCCTGGTAGCAATGTCTTTCCACTCTTCAGCAGCCCAGATTGGTTTTCCTCTATGCTGCCAGTTTGCCTCTTTCTACCTCTCCAGCCATCCCCACAGAGCATTGGCTACTATCCATGAATCAGTGTAGAGGTAGAACTTTGGCCACTTCTCTCTCTCAGCCATGTCCAGGGCCAGTTGAACAGCTTTGAGTTCAGCAAGTTGGCTTGATCCACCTTCTCCTTCGGTAGCTTGTGCAGCCTATCGTGTGGGGCTCCATACGGCTGCTTTCCACTTCCGGTTCATCCCTACGATGCGACAGGAACCGTCAGTGAAAAGAGCGTAGCGTGTTTCCTCTGGGGGCAGTTGGTTGTATGGAGGAGCCTCTTCAGCCCGTGTCACTGGTTTTTGTTCCTCTTCATTAGCAAGACCAAAGTTCTCACCTTCCGGCCAGTTTGTAATTATCTCCAGAATCCCAGGGCGATTCAGGTTTCCAATATTGGCATGCTGTGTAATAAGAGCAATCCATTTACTCCATGTAGTGTCAGTGGTGTGGTCGGTAGTGGGAACCTTTCCTTTAAACATCCACCCCAGCACTGGTAGTCAGGGTGCCAGGGGGAGTTGTGCTTCTGTACCAATCACCTCTGAGGCAGCCTGGACTCCAAGATTTCCTTCTCTGTGGGAGTGTAATTGGCTTTAGAGCCTCTTTAGCTTTGACTCCAAAATCCCAGTGATCGGCCTTGAGTCTCCCCAGGAACCTTCTGCCAAAGGCTCCAGGACAAGCCATGGTTCCTGGCTGCAGAGTAGAGCACATTCTTCACCTCTGGTCCTGTCCTGACTGGGCCAAGGGCTACTGCATGAGCAATGTCCTGCTTGATCTGGGCAAAGGCTTGTTGCTGTTCAGGACCCCAGTGGAACTCGTTCTTCTTGCAGGTAAAAAGGGCTCACAATCTTACTTTATTCAGGAATGTGCATTCTCCAAAACCTATGGCACCCAGGAAAGATTGCATTTCCTTCTTGCTAGTTGGTGGAGACATCGTGGTGATTTTGTTGATGACCTCTGTGGGAATCTGACGCCGTCCGTCTTGCCACTTCACTCCCATACACTGGATCTCTTTGGCACATCCCTTGACTTTGCTCTTCTTGACAGCAAAGCTGGCTTCTAGCAGAATCCTGATGATCCTCTCTCCTTTCTCAAATACTTCCATTGCTGTGTTCCCCCACACAATGATGTCATCCATGTACTGCAGGTGCTCTGGAGCCTCACCCTTTTCCAGCGCAGTCTGGATCAGTCCATGGCAGATGGTGGGGCTGTGCTTCCACCCCTGGGGCAGTCGGTTCCAGGTGTACTGCACGCCCCTCCAGGTGAAAGCAAACTGAGGCCTGCATTCTGCTGCCAGAGGAATGGAGAAAAATGTGTTAGCAATGCCAATGGTGGCAAAGCACTTTGCTGCCTTGGACTCCAGCACATACTGGAGTTCCAGCATGTCCGGCACAGCAGCGCTCAGTGGTGGAGTCACTTCATTCAATGCACAATAGTCCACAGTCAATCTCCATTCTCCTTCAGATTTACGCACAGGCCAAGTGAGGCTGTTGAAGGGTGAGTGGGTCTTGCTGACCACCCCTTGGCTCTCCAGCTCACGGATCATTTTGTGGATGGGGATCATGGCATCTTGATTCATTTGATACTGCCGGCGGTGCACTGGTGAGGTGGCAATTGGTGGTCTTTGCTCTTCCACCTTCAGGAGTCCTACTGCAGACGGGTTTTCTGATAGTCCAAGCAAAGTGTTCAACTGCTTGATGTTTTCTGCCTCCACAGCAGCTATGCCAGAAGCCCATCTGAGTCCCTTTGGGTCTTTGTAATAGCCGTTCAGGAGGAAATCTATGCCCAGAATACACGGGGCCTCTGGGCCAGTCACAATAGGATGTTTTTTCCACTCTTTCCCATTCAGGCTCACCTCAGCTTCTAACAGGGTCAATTGCTGTGATCCCCCTGTCACCCTGGCAATGGAAACAGGTTCTGCCCCCACATGTCCCAGTGGTATCAGGGTACACTGCGCACCAGTATCAATAAAGCATCTTACTTTTGTGGTTCTGATGTGCTAGGCCATCGGATCCACACCGTCCAGAAAATCCAGTTTTCCCGTGCCTCTCCCTGGCTGGAAGCAGGGTCTCTCTAACCCTGGGTATTCATGGTAGAGGTACCTTCCAGGGAATCTGACAGATCATACTCAGCAACTCGGTCATGGGAGGTTGAGGCTACCTTCACTTTACTGGACTTCCCTTGATTTGTGTTTCTCTCCTTGAGCTGACGCACCCATGCTGCCAGGACAGAAGTGCGTTTTCCATCCCACCTTCCCATGTCTTCCCCGTGGTCACGCAGAAAAAAACACAGGTCAGCCCGTGGGGTGTACCCCCCCTCTCTCTAGCTGGGGAACGTTGGGCTCTGACTCTGGGGCCTGTGACTCACAGTGGTGCAATGTGGGAACTGTTCCTCCTCACCTCTTCCCTCACCACCTCCCTCATCTCCTCTTTGAGGTCCTTAATCACAGCAGAGACATGAGCCTGCATCAGTCCATTGATCATACTTTCATAATTCTTAAGCTTGTTGGCTACAGAACCCACTGTCTCTTGGTTGTTATCAGCATTAATTGTTGCAATAAAGGTGGTGTATTGGTATGGCCCCAGATTTGCCAGGCTCCACAACATTTGCCCTGTGCACCTGACTTTGTCGGGGTCATTATCATGCTGTCCATCCCTCCCAAAGAGTACCTCTAATTCTGCCACTTCTCTCAGCTGTTGGATCTCTTCCTCAAGGGTCTTCCAGCACATTCTATGGTGCTGGTCCTGCATTCTCTCCCTGTGGCCAAACCTCTCTCTGACACTCATTAAAAGCCGCTCCCAGAGGGAAAGAGACTCTGGCTCCTTTTCAACAATCTGATTGATACCTGAGTCGTGGGTCAAGGGTCCCAAATTCCTTGCCTCACCACCATCCAGTTGGACGCTTGCACTCATAAGATCTCAGACGCAAAGCAGCCAGGTTGTGCAAGCCTCACGTCCCCATCGTACAATGTCGGTGCTCAGATTACGGAGACTTTTGTACGTCAGGGACTTGGTGATGATTGCAACCTCTTGCTCCCTTGTGGGTTGTGAGGGCCCTCCCCTATCTGGGTGCTCTGCTTTCATCTTAGATGTCCTTGTTTCTACAGGGGCAACTGCTGCTGGCTGTGACTGCCTTTGAAATTCAGCTGGAACCTGGACAGTTGTAACATCTGTGGGTTCTGCTGCTGCACTATTACACTTTCTCTCTTCACGGCAGAGGGAGGGCTTCTCACCAGCTGGGGAAGTGTATTCCTTCAGCATCTGGTCCATCTCACGTATCTCCTTCACCAGACCCCCCAGCTAATCCGGGTAGTTCACATCTGGGGTGGGATGAGGGCTAGGGTCAGGTTCTGGGGCAGCAGCATCCCCAGACTCTGGTGGCGTATTGGATTCTGGGGTTGGTGTCAGGGTGGTTATCCAGGTAAGTCACCCCTTCTCTCTAAATGCTAAATAGAGCAGGCCTATCAGCAACACCAGCCACTGTATGATATCATTAATATTTACAGTGGATGTGAACCCTTCAAAAACTGGTGGGGCGGACCCAAAGAGATGGCTAAAGGGTTGGGAGAAGATTTCACCCAGTGTCATTTCCTTACAGCAGGTGCCATTATTAAAGTAACCCTAAAAACATACTGTTAGTGTGTGATAGCTCTGAATCTGTGTGCCTGCTTTCCAGAGGAAATTAAAAACCCATGAATTCCTCACCTTATTCACCCATAAAACAAACCGGATAACAGACACAGTAGCCATGGTTATAGGACCCGTGTTTAGATAAGGGCCTACAAATGGGAGAAATACAGCCATGATCACGTGCCACCCAAACCAGGGCAAGCTGGACCACATGGTGTCACTTAATGAGGTTTCTATAGCCACACACAAAAATTAGATTACTCAAGAACTGTTATTCCCTTTTTTGTTTCTGTGCCCTCGAACCTCACGTTGGGCTTCAAAATCTGTCTGGGTTTGGAAAGACAGGAGTCTGCTAAGGAAGGCAGGAGCCTCCCCTGAAATGGAGAATGTAAACCCTCCCCACCCCTCTGAATTACTAGAAATTTTATATAAAGGGGGCTCTCAGGCAAAAATATGGGAGCAGGAAATAACAGCTCTTTAATAGGGGAAAAAAAAAAGGATAAAATAAACATTGCAGTACACTAGAACAACACTGACAGAGTCAGAACCCAACCTGACACCCTGTGGGTCAGGGTGTTGGTGGCAGTCCCATTGGAATTGTGGCTGCAGCCCTCCTGAAGTGTCAGGGGTGGTTCGGTTGGTGCAAGGGGAATCTGTAGAGAAGGATGTATTCTTCCTCTGAAGACCCAGTGGAAGGAGACGCAGCTGCTGTTTCTCTGGGGAATCCCGTGGAGAAAAAACATGCTGGTGTCTCAAAAAATTTCTGGATTATATCAGAGTAGGAATGCTTGGCTCCTTCCTCTGGGCCGAACATCTCACCATGGGATGTTAGCGTTCTTATCAGTCATGCAATGACATTCAATAGTCTGTTATCAGCAGGTGTCCCCTCCCGAGGGAGGTGTGAATGTGGGCACTCAAAGAGAGAGATAAAGCAAACTGCCCACTGGACAAAGGTAATCTGCCATACAGATGGCAATGGCAAACAACTTGCACTGCAATCTTCAACAGCTGTGCTGTGCCTCTTAGTGACAAACCTGCCCTCCCCAAATGCCCCAACCACCAAGGCCATTACAAGGGGAGGGGAAAGAGGACTATGGGGGACGGATGACATTAACATCACTACACATCTTAACATACACATAGTATCTACCTCCTCATTGTGAGACCCAACTATGACACTACTCCTCTGTAACACTGTGCAATAACGGAGGCTTGTTCCTACCAGACCCGGCAATGTCCCAGTGGCACCTGTGTCCCGTAAGGCCCCACTTGGTCAAAGCAGAGCCTTGGCTTAACAATTGACCATTGTTTCTTTGAGATTCCATTTGTGAAAAACAGATTCACTCTCCTGTGAAATTGTACAAAGATGAATAAAGGACAATGGGAGACCAGGACCATGGGGCAAAAGTTATTACAGCCGGGTGCATCTTGACACTCAGCCAGGAGAACCCTGTTACCTTCAGTGATCTCCCTGAAATACTTTTCCCCTTACATCAGCCTGTTGCATATTCATAGACCCTCATGCATATCCATGAACTACTTTACATATTCCAGGAACGATTTTACGTGGCCCCTCCTTGGGTCTGTCTTTACAGAGCATGTGTGTTTCTTGGCTGTGGTTTTGGCTCCTTCTCTTTATCACCTCCAGTTTTGGGGCCTTGGTCATCTCTGCCTTCAGACAGTGAGTGGTGATAGTTTGCAGATCTGTCCAGGTGTCCTCATCCTGTGTGCATTGGATGTTATCCCATCCAAGCAGGCAGTTTAACACAAGCAGCTATTTCACTGAGCTTAATTTACAACAGAAATAAAAGCGATATTTTTAGAACAAAGTTACTTTAACAGCACACATATAAAATCCATTTTAATATTTCCAAAAAGCCAATATTATGATATTTATCTATAACAGAGTGAAGGAGCCCTGGTCCAGGCTCCGGGGGACACGGGGACGCTGCCGGGGGGTCCCTGTTCCCCTGTCCCACCCCCAGGGCCCCAGTCCCCCGTCCCCGTGTCAGGCTCTGGGGTCGATCTCGTGCAATATCCTCTGGGGGAGGCTGCGGGCCGGGGGAAGGGGGACTCAGGGGGACATCCCCGCTGTGCACGAGCAGGGGTTGGACTATTCTGGGGCATCTGTGAGGGGGGCCGGGGCAGAGTGACCTCCCCAGTGACCTCACACAGCCCCTGTGATGTCACACAGCCCTGTGATGTCAATGGCTACCTATGATTTCATACAACCTCCTGTGATGTCACACAATCCCTCTGTTATATCACACAGCCTCTATATGATGTCATTCAGCTGCTGTGCGATGTCATAGAGATGTTTTGTGATGTCACAATCACCTTGTGGTGCCACAGCTATGTCTGCAATGTCACAGTCTTCTCTATGACGCCACACAGCTGCTCTGTGATAGCATACTCGATGTCACAACCCACATTGTGATGTCACAGAGCGGCCTTCAATGATGTCACAGCTAGCTCTGTGATGTCACTCCCGCCTCAGTGCTGTCACACAGCCCACTCTGTGCTGTCACACAGCCCCTTCCTGACATCACAGCTGCTCTGTGCCTCTGTGACACAGCCCCAGAGGAGCTGCTGTGACACAGCCCCCTTGGGGCCATCCCACAGCCCCTGCCAGTGCTGAGCCCCTGTGAGCTCTGTCTGTGCCCTGCTGGTGTCCCTGAGAGGCCCTGGCAGTGCCCCGGCCCTGCTGGGCTCTGCACAGGAGCTTCTCCTGGCCAGAGCTGTCTCTCTGCAGCGCTGCCCTTGCCAGGAGCTGCCTCTGGGCCAGGAGCCTGGCCCAGCTCAGCAGCACAGACATGGCACAAGGACTTTATTGAGCCTCTGGGGCTTTGGTGCTCTTTGCATCAGACCCAGGCCCCAGAATGTGCTCAGAGAATTTCTCAAGAGTTCAAAGTGAGATTGAAATACTGAAGTTTCTTGTACTTTAAAGAGATCCCTGTGAGGGACAGGACTGAGGAAGTGTCCCCAGGTTCCAGTCAGAGCAGAACAATGGAGGCAGTGATGACAGCTGGGGACAAGCAAGGCCAAGCTCTCTCTGGTGCTGAGCAAAGCTGGATGTGTTTGAGGAATGCAAAGGGCCAAGGCCTGAGCCCCAGCCCCTGGCCAGGCAGATCCTGTCCCTCCCTCCTTGCTCAGGGCTCTTCCCAGGATGGGCAGTGGCATGTGGGGATGTGCAATGCCAGGGGCAGGAGCATGGGGCGGCCCCTGCCAGGCTGCTGAGCAGGGACAAGGAGGCAATGAGGCCCCAGGCCTGCAAGGGTCACTTGTCTCCTGCTCCTGCCTCAGGCCCAGGGCCAGCAGCCATGGCCAAAGTGCTGCCCAAGGTGGCTCTGGCAGGGCTGTCTTGCAGCTGCTGCCCATCCCTGTGCCCTGTGCAGCCCAGGCTGTCCCACGGTGTCCCTGCCCTGCGCCTCTGTCCCTGCAGGCTGTCGGCATCCCCCGGCTGCCCCACCTGGCTGGGCCCTTCCTTTGCTGACAGCTCTGCCTCCTGCCTGCCTCTGCCTGCCCACACAAAGCCTTGGGCTGCTCCAGGATCCTTCTGGGTTACATGCTGCACCACAGCCCTGCCCTGGCAGGGAAATTCTTTTCTCCTGATGCCAGTCTGGGCCATCCCAGCTGCCTTTGGTGCCATTGTTTTCTTCTCATGCTATATCCTCTCTGAAGAAAAGCTCCAGAATTTCTGAAAGCACCCTTCAATCCTTCCCAGGCTTCTCCTTTTCTAACCTCAGATTCCAACCCACTGAGTCCAGAGCCTTCAGCCTCTACCTGCTGGTTTTGTAATGAGGCCTCCAAACCCCATGTGTGGAGATTTTTGAGTCCTCTCCAATGTCTGTGAAAATGGAAAAACAGTGGCCAAATAGTTTTTCTCCTAAATCTTGCAATGACAAAACAAGGGTCAATATCTCTAAACTGAATGAGGGTGGATTTATATTTGTTAGAAGGAGGAAATATTTTACAATGATGAGAGTGGCACAAAACTGTATCTGTTTTTCCAGAGAAGTGGATTCCCCATCCAGGAATTGTCCAAGAGCAGGAACTTTCTGCAACGTGACCCAGATAAACCCTCTCATCCCCAAGGATGGAATTTCTGTAGTGTGGGTTCTCTGATGTGCTGGGAGCCCTCACAATGTTTCTGGCCAGAATGTCTGCTGAGGGCAGCCAGGCTGCTGCAGGGGCAGTGACCTCACAGCCATCACCATGGCAGCCCTGTCCCCTGGGCCTGGCTCTCCCCTTTCCTCTGCCCCTGCCTTGGCTCTGCTGCCATGAAGAGTTTTGTCATTAATATCTTGTCCCCGAGGTGCTGGGGCCAATGGCTTCCCAGTCAGGCTCCTGGAGCAGAAGTGGCTTTTCAGAGCCCAGCCAGGAATGAGCCCTGAGGCAGCAGCTCTGCAGTGGTGGCCACCAGGCCAGGCTGCCAAGGGAGGCTTCTGGCCATGGTCTGCAAGCAGCTGCTGCTGCCAAGGTGCCTTTGGTGCCTCAGGCTCTCCCTGGCACAGCTCCCAGCATGGCACTCTGCCCTTGTGCCCGAGCCCTTCCCTGTGCTGGGGCTGGCCTGGGGCTTTTCCTGCAGCGGGACCTGCCCTGCTCATGGCCCAGGAAAGGCAGTTCCTGCTGGAGCAGGAGGCTCTGCCTGCAATGGCCTCCAACAACTCCAGCAAGGCCCTGTTTGCAAAGCCCCCAGTGGGAAATGAAGGAGGAGTGTCACACTGCTTTTGGGGTGAATAATGCTGAAACCGGCCTGACTCCTCCATCCCAATGCTCAACATCCTCAGAGGGAGCTGAAGCTGTGGCAGAGCTGGAAAAATCCCCAGAGAAAGGAGCAACCAAGTGACACCACTGAGAGCTTCTGCAGAGCTGCTCAGCTGGCCCAGCCTGGGCACATCTGACTGACAGGGCAGCACCTCAGACTAGAAAATCCCCGTCCCAAATATTAATGGCAGCATCTCCTGACATTTCCCTTCTTGAGGGGTGTGGAGATTTCTCCCTGCAGTGGGAACATCCCTCAAGGTCACTGCTCCAGCCTGAGCCAAAGGGATTTGCCCACGGTCATTGATCTGTGGGAGTGACATCAGTCTGTGCTTAATTACAGATTTTGCTTTAATGCAGTTGTTTTTAAATCACTTCATATAATATAATATAATATAATATAATGTAATATAATGTAATGTAATATAATATAATGTAATATAATATAGTGTAATATAATGTAATGTAATGTAACATAATGTAACATAACATAACGTAACATAACAAACATAACATAGCATAACATAACATAATATATTATTATATAAGTGTTACAACTCCTATACCTTGGTGTAAATACATCTGATTAAGATAATTTTATCTAATCATTACCATAGTAATTGTAAAAATCTCTCTGCTTTGCCATCCTTAATGTTGTGAGACAAATTTTAAAAAGGTTTAACTCCAGATTTGAAATTATTTACACATGAACTCTTGAAAAGTCTGAGGCTGAGATTGGAACCAGCTTCTCCAAGGCTCCTCTCACAGAAGGAATTTAGAAAGCCTGGAGGCCCTTGGGGGTATTTTGGGATCTGTGGGGGCTACTAGGGCTCCTTTCTGCACCTTGAGACCCAACAGAAACTTCTCTAATAAAGCTTTTGCCTGAAGCTCCCACTGTGCCCGTGAAAGGAACCCTGTGAGTGTCTGGGACATCCCGGCTCTTTGGCAGCCTGGGAACTCCTGGGTGTCACCGTGGAGCCCCCGTGAGTGCCTGTGGCAGATCAGTGCCTTTGCAGCACAAGGTCCCCTGTGATGTCACCATTGAATGGCTGTGACTGCCTCTGACCACACGGCTCTTTACAGTCCCCAGAAAGCCCTGGCAGGTCTCCATGGAGCCCCTGTCTGTGCCTGTGGTATTCCAGCTCTTGAACAGCCTGGAGACTCTTGGAAAGTCCCCATGGAACCCCTTTGAGGGCCTGTGGCAAATCTGATCCTTAGCAGGCAACCATCCCTAGGACCCTGTTGCTATGGTCAGTTTCCATGGCAACCGTCACCACTAACCTTGTTGCTATAATCAGTTTCCATGGAAACTATCACCAGACCCCCTGTTGCTATGGTCAGTTTCCATGGCAACCATCCCCAGGCCCCTGTTGCTATGTGCAGTCCCTCAGGAGCTCCATGGATACCCCATGCCAGGGGTGGTTGCCATGGACACCAGCTCAGGCCCGCAGCCAGAGCCCGTTGCCATGGCAACCATTGGCAGCCCCATCCCCAGGCTCATGGGATCCCAGAACCACAGAATTGGCTGAGCTGGGAGGGACCCATCAGGATCCTCCAGTCCAACTGCTGGCCCTGCACAGGACACCCCAACAATGCCAGCCTGGGCCTGGCAGCGCTGTCCAAACGCTGCTGGAGCTCAGAGAGCCCTGGAGCTGGGACCCTTCCCTGGGGAGCCTGGGCAGGGCCCCAGCAGCCTCTGGGCAAAAACCTTTTCCTGACATCCAACCTGAGCCTGCCCCGACTCAGCTGCAGCTGTTCCCTCCACTCCTGTCCCTGGGCACCAGAGGGAAGAGGTTCCCACAGCCCCAGCCAGGGACCCGCTCCCAAGGCTGTTGCCATGGCCACCAGGGCTGGAACCAGCTGGGATGCTTGGTTTCCATGGGCTGGGGTTCAGGAATGCCATTCTCCAATTTCCTGCTCCCGCTAAAACCTCGCTGCCCTCGCTGCCCTCCCACCTCCCATGGAAAGCACAAAAGGCAAAAATCACAGGCTGGGATAAGAACAATTTATTGGGAACAGCCACGAGATAAGGAACAAATGGAACAAAAACAATATTGATAACAGAAGGGATAAGTAAAATTATTTACAGAGAAAACTACAACATCAAAAACTGGCTCTTCCTGGCAACATATTTCCTCCTGTCTAGAAAGAATGCCCTTCTCCCTGGCGAGAGAAAGAGTCCCTTTCCTGCCCCTGGAAATGACCTCTGGTGGTAGTGAATGTAATGACACGGCCATTGCCAGACCCTCATGTTCTCCAATTCCATGTCATTTAATTGTCAGGGCCAACAAAAGGGACAGGTGTCTTCCCAGCATGGATCATAGGGAACATTGATGACCATGGCTCTTCCCAACATGGGGTCTCCAATGGGGGATAAAACTGGAGCAGTGCATGAAACTCTTCTGCAGTTGGGGCATGTGCAGGGCTTATTATACTGGTGCCTCTGTTGGTGTCTGGTAAAGTGAAAGCTGCTGGTGAAGCTCTTCCCACACTGGGGACACTCGTAGGGCCTCTCCCCAGTGTGGATGCGCTGGTGGGTGACGAGACTGGAGTTGTGCTTGAAGGCCAGTCGGGGCAGAGGAAGGGCCATTCATCCCTGTGAATCTGCTGGTGCTTGTAGAGACTGGAGCTGGTGCGAAACATCTTCTGACACTCAGGACACTCGTATAGTCTCTCTCCAATGTGGATGCATTGGTGGATGACAAGGGTGGATCAGTGGCTGAAGCCCTTCCCACATTCCCCATATTCATAGGGCCATTCCCCAGTGTGCATCATCTGGGGGCTGATCACGATGCTGCTGTGCCTCAAGCTCTTTCCACACTCCAAGCACTTGTAGGGCTTCTCCCTATCATGAAGCTGCTCCTGGGCCATCAGCTCTGAGCTCTGTTGGAAGCTCTGTCCACCTTCCTGGCTCAGGGTGGGTCTTTTCATCCTCAGAGCCCCCTGGGCTGGGTTTGCAGCCCCTCCTCCTGCAGGATCTCTGGGGATTTTCCTCCCTGTTGGAATTCTGCACTGTGGAGTCACTCAAAACTGCCTCTTCCATGAAGTTCGGCCAAGGAGATTTGTCCTCTGTGGTCTCCATGCTCAGCTTCTTGTCTGGGAGTGGAAGGATAAGGAGAGGATGGGATTTGCCTCTATGCCAGAGGGAAAGGGAAGGAGATCCTCCCAGTGCATTCCCAGCAGGACGACGTTGGCAGAGGAGTTGTCCTGCAGCCAGGGGACGTGCTGTGCTGGGAGAGGGAGAGGGGACAGGGCTGAGCAAAAAGAAGAAATCTGTGCAAGGGAGGAGCAAAGAAAGCAAAGATGAAGCAAAGAAAATTCTCAGGGCAGTTTGGGGGTGGCTGCCAGGCAGCCCTGGCTCTGAGCAACAGCATCTGCAGTGGGACAGGAAACTCCCAGCTGATGGGAACAAACTTTCTGGCTGACTGCAGAGGCCAGGACAAAGCTGAGTGGTTTCCCTGGTGTCCCCCAGCCCTTGCTGGCCCCAGGGGCTGATGGCATTTGTGCTCCCTCAGGTTCATGTCCCCACACCAACAGCATGGGGGTGCTCCCCCTGCTGTGTGCAATGCAAACAGGGGCTGCTGAGCCAGTGCTGCCGTGTCTGTGCCTGCAAGGATGGGGCACCTGTGTGAGCTGGGGGAGAGGCCAGGGCTGCAGAGGGAGGATGTTGTTGGCAGCTCCATGAGGACGCTCTGGGACGCTGCCCTGGGCTGTGCAGCGCACTGGGGATGGATCAGCCCCTGCTCTGCTGCTCCTTCCCGTCTGCCCCAGGGCCCTTGCAGAGCCCCAGCCATGCTGTTTCCCCCAGCCTGCCCACGGCCAGCCTGGGGCTGCTCACGGGGCTTTTCTGTGCTGAGCATTGCCCTGAGTGTGTTCTTGAGAGAGCCTGGGCAAGGAGCCTGGAGCCCCCAGGGCCTGGGCTGAGGCGTCAACGCTGCCCCAGCAGTGCCCATGGCCTGTCCCTGCTGCAGCCCCGGCACTGCCACCCCCAGGGCTGTGCCCGGCCCCAAGAGCACTCAGGCCCTGCAGCAACACCAGGGCCACCAGGGCAGCGGGACTGGGCCACAGCAGCAGCACTGGCAACACCAAGTGCTGCTGCTGCTGCTGGGCCAGCACTGATCTGCCCCAGCTCTGCACACAGACATTGCTGCTGCAGCTCCTGAGGAAAGGGCAACAAAAGTTCATTTAAAGCTACTGAGAGCACAGCCCCTCATTGACACAGTCTTTCAGAACAAGGATGGTGAGAGACACAAAATGAGAAATTGCAGAAGCAATGACATTTTTTGGTTGACAATATTAAAATTCTAAAACACAATAAAATGACCTCCAAAATGAAACCAACACAAAGGATCAAAGATGATTTTATTAGAAGTGATTTACAGAAATTGGCCAGCCGTTTAATTTTTTCCGAAAACATCCACTCATCAGTGTCCACACTGCAGCCTTGAGCTCCTGGTTCCTCAGGCTGTAGATGAGGGGGTTCAGTGCTGGAGTAACCACTGAGTACAGCACTGACAGTGCCAGATCCAGGGATGGGGAGGACAGGGAAGGAGGCTTCAGGTTTGCAAACACTGCAGTGCTGATGAACAGGGAGACCACAGCCAGGTGAGGGAGGCAGGTGGAAAAGGCTTTGTGCTGTCCCTGCTCAGAGGGGACCCTCAACACAACCCTGAAGATCTGCACATAGGAGAAAACAATGAACACAAAACAACCAAACACCAAACAGACACTAACTGCAATGAGCCCAAGTTCCCTGTGGTAGGATTTGGTGCAGGAGAGCTTGAGGATCTGGGGGATTTCACAGAAGAACTGGCCCAGGACATTGCCTTGGCACAGGGGCAGAGAAAAGGTACTGGCCGTGTGTAGCAGTGAATAGAGAAAGGCACTGGCCCAGGCAGCTGCTGCCATGTGGGCACAAGCTCTGCTGCCCAGGAGGGTCCCGTAGTGCAGGGGTTTGCAGATGGACACATAGCGGTCGTAGGACATCACGGTAAGGAGGAAATACTCTGATCCAATGAAGAACATAAAGAAAAAGAGCTGAGCAGCACATCCAGTGTAGGAGATGGTCCTGGTGTCCCAGAGGGAATTGTGCATGGCTTTGGGGACAGTGGTGCAGATGGAGCCCAGGTCGCTGAGGGCCAGGTTGAGCAGGAAGAAGAACATGGGCGTGTGCAGGTGGTGGCCGCAGGCTACGGCGCTGATGATGAGGCCGTTGCCCAGGAGGGCAGCCAGGGAGATGCCCAGCAAGAGGCAGAAGTGCAGGAGCTGCAGCTGCCGCGTGTCTGCCAATGCCAGCAGGAGGAAGTGCCTGATGGAGCTGCTGTTGGACATTTGTGCTGTCTTGGCATGGGGATCTGTAAAGATGTAATCATGGAATAGTTGGGTTTGGAGAGGACTTCAAATATCCCAGCACATCTTGCGGGCACTTTCCCCCCTCTGCCTGCCCAGGGCTCTGCTGCCTGGAGCTGTCCCTGCCAGCAGCTGCTTCCCTGTGCCCAGGGCTCGGCCCTGCCAGTGCTGCCAGAGCCCAGGCCAGCCCTGGGGGCTCAGCTCGGCCCTGCAGACCCCTCCCAGCTCTGGCACTGCCCAGGTACAGCTCTGGCTCTGCAGGCTCTGATGCCAACATCAGAGAAACCCTGAGGAGGCTGGAAAAGCAACACTGATGCAGCCTCAAAATGGTGCTTGGCTGATATCTGCACTTCCTGGGTTATTCAGATCTGGGTTATTTAGATCTGGGAGATTTTGTTTGTTTTTTTAAGTATAATTCTGATATTAAAAATATCTATGTGCTATTTCGATATTAAAAATATCTATGTGTTATTTCACATCCAGGCTACCTAGAGCAGTAGATAAATAAACCAGTTTTTCCCCTTTTATGCAACCCTTCCTCACTGTGCTCCCAGTATAATCTACTTGGAAATGTTGTGGATTTAAATGCCATGGTTAGAGCCGTTCTGAACAATGCAGCATCCTCACAACACAAGGAGAACACTTCCAAGCCTGACCAGCTGTCTCTCCCACCCACACCCTGTCCCCCAGTGCTGGGAGCAGCTGCCAGGGCTGGCTGAGAGCTGTCCCTGGCAGGCAGCAGAGTCCCTGCCCCAGCACAGCGCCCTGGGCTGCAGGACCCTGCTCTGCATGACAGCCCTGGGCACCCCTGGCTGCTCTGCCCAAGAGACAATCAGAGAATGTACTCACAGGGTCTGTAGGCATTGGGATGTTCCAGCTTTAGGAGATGGCTCCAGGAGCTGCAGCTGCATTGTCCTGCAGCCAGAGGTTCCTGTGCCAAGAGCTGGCAGTGATTGTGCCCAGGCACTTCTCAGCACCTTCCCAGCCCTGACTGATTGAAGCTCTCTGTGCCTCTGTGCTGTGTCCGGGCTGGCTGCAGGCTGTGCCCCAGCCCTGCTGGGATGGCAGAAGAGCTGCTCATGAAGAGAAATTTGCTCTTGAAGCTCTTGGTTACCAGGACCTGCCTCTGTGCCAGGAGCCCAGCCCAGCTCAGGACTTTAATGAGCCTCGGGGGCTTTGTGCTCAGGCCCTGAACATCAGTCCCTGAGAGGGAGCTGAAGAAACCTCTCCAGAACTCCAAGGCAGAATCCAACACCAAAGTTTCTTGAAGTTTTAATGGGTCCCACTGAGAGACACAACTGAGAAAGTGTCCCCAGGCCCCAGGCAGAGCAGAGAACTGGAAGCAGTGATGGCAGGTGAGGACAAAGAGAAGCCAAGTCTTGGTGCCCTGGGGCACAGCAGGGTCTGTACCACCAAAGGCTGTGAGGAGACATCTTGTCCTGAGGCCCTGGGGCCTCCTGGCACAGCCCCAGCCAGGCTGGGCACTGTCAGCCCCTTGTCCTGCCCTCAGCATCCCCCCCAGCCCACATCCCAGTGGCCTCAAGGATCTGCTGGAAGGAGTCCCTGGGGAGCCTTGCTCAGGAATGGCCCTGGGCGCTCCTGAATGCTCCCTGCAGGGACTGCAGGTTTTTGAAAGGACTTTGGGTTTGGCTTTTGCCTTGGAGTCTCTGAGAGCTTTGTGCAATCATGGCCTCCAATTATCTGCTGTAATTATTCCCTGGAGAGGCTTTGGCAGCAACAACACTCAGTGGGCTCATTAATACTTCAGGGTACTTCAGTTATTTCAGGGTATTTGTTGTTTCCGTTTTGATATAGACTCTGTGAGAGGTTTGTGCAATCATGGCCCCAATTATCTGCTTTAACAAGTCCCTGGAGAGCTTTGTACTGACACTCAGTGGCGCTCATTAATGCCTTTAGTTACTCAGGATTTTTAGGTTCTTTGTGGATTTAAGAATACTTTTAAGTACTTTTAAAATGTTTCCTTCCCACACTGAGTCTCTGAGAGGTTTTTGTGCCATCCTGGCCTCACATTCTCTCCTCCAAGGAGTCCATGAGGAGCCTGTGTTGGGTATCTTCCCCCTTTCTGTTTTACAACACAGATGGAACCGAAAGAATTTTGTAAGACTTTGTAAAAGCCCCCAAACAAACATGGGACAAATAACAATACAACAACAACCACTAAGAAAATGAATAGTCCTCCTTTAGCTAGACATCATCCATCCCTTTACTCCCTTGGATTGGAAGAGTTTATTGACCCAAGTCTTTGTTTTCCACTTGAAGCTTCTTCAACCCTTGCTTCAGAACCTGAATGCTCTTGTGGATTGACTCACTGTGGTTGGACAGGTTCATGCAACACATATCCTCAGAGTCTACACAGCCATGCCCATGTGCCCAGAGTAAAAACTCTATCACTGTTCTGCAAGGTGGCATGTCTGATGTCTCTAGGTCTGAGAGCAGCCACTCAATGTGAGGGAGGTAGCATTGGTTTGCTTACCTAACAGGCACCCAAGATGGTCTAATTGTCCTAAAGCTTTAGCTGCAGCCACCCAAGCTAGTTCAAACTGGGGGTGCTACCATCTGATACCTGGATTAAAGGTTTCAAAGCCATCTCTTTTATATCATCCCATACTTCTCTGGGGATACTTGCTGCTTGATAATCTGGTAGGCTGTGTTGTCCTTCTCCAGCTAGATGGCTGATTGTCAATTCCGCCCTTGCCTCATTATTAGCATAGTCTGCTATTAATTGATTTAGCAAACACTTTGATCCCCCTTCCTGCAGGGTGTATTCTGTAGGTGATACCAGCATGGTCATAATATATTTTAAATCATAGGGGGTTAAGACGTGCTGTAACCATGGCCCTCATTTGGCATTATAATAAGGTGAGTCCTTTCCATTGTCTTTATCTGCCCTACACAGCTCCTTGATTTCCCTGTAAACCAATGGCTGACAGCTGGGATTCTGCCCCCTTCTTTCATAACATATGAGGGCAATGAGGAATTGTAAGACTATTTGCCAGTCTTCCTCCTTTCCCAGGGTGAGGTGAGGTGGCTCTGTGGAATCCAAACTGTCTTTGGGGGTGTCCTGGTTTAGGACAAATTAGGGGAAATCTCCAAGAGGGAGCCCCCCAGAACAAAACAAACCTCCAACCACCCCTCCCCCAACACCGGGTTCGGGAAGGAATTTCTCGGAGGAGCAAAGTGGAAAACAAAACCTATTTATTTACAAGTAACAAAAGAACACTCCCCAACACAAGAAAAGAAAAGGGACCAGACTGTGTCGTGGAGGGCGCCGAATCTTCTCTAGCAGGCTTCGGGTGTCCTGGAGCTCGCAGGTCAGAATCCGGAGCCGGTCCAGTATCTTCAGGGGAGGGTAAGAAAGAGAGAGAGAGAACAAAAGAAAAAGGAAAAAAAAAAAAAAACAGCGCAAAAGCAAAAAGCAAGCAAGCAAGCAAGCAAGCAGCTAGCAAAGCCAAGCAGCAAAAGCCAAAAGCCAAAAGTGCCTGGTCACACCCCCCCCCCCCTCCTCTCTTCCCCATCCCGCCACAGCCAGACTGCCGGGGGGGGGGGGAAAAGGCACAGCTGCCAGACACAACACACGATATTGGGATAAAGGCTGTCACCCCACGACACTCCACCCCTTATCCCATATCGTGAACATACAATAAAAAACATTCATTTCACTTACTCACACCTTTTGACACTTACGCATTCCTCTCATCTTACTTGCTCAAACCTTTGACACTTACAGTTTCCTTCTGTCTCACATTCAACAAACAATGACAGTCATATATGAGTCTCATCCCACAATCAGGTCTCCCTGAGGTACACACCGTGTTGTTCCATCTTTCTGCATTATCCACCATGTATTACCTGGTCCTTGAGCAAAGACAATCCCACGGATGGGTTTGTCTGTACTCGAGGCAGGGTTGATCCATACTGTCTTTCCCAACAAACCTCTGACATGGGCCACTGGGGCTTTATCCCCATCTACTATATTAAGGAGCTCAGACTGAGCAGGACCCGCTCGGTTGGTGGAACCTCGAGTGTTAACTAACCAGGTAGCCTTTGCCAAATGCTGCTCCCAGTTTTTTAAAGACCCCCTCCCAATGCCTTTAAGGTGGTTTTTAACAATCCATTGTACCTTTCCACTTTCCCTGCAGCTGGTGCATGATAGGGGATATGGTATACCCACTCGATGCCATGTTCCCTAGCCCAAGTATTAATAAGATTGTTTTTAAAATGAGTTCCATTATCCGACTCAATTCTTTCGGGAGTACCGTGCCTCCAAAGGACCTGCTTCTCAAGGCCCAAGATAGTGTTACGGGCTGTAGCATGGGACACAGGGTAGGTTTCCAACCATCCTGTGGTGGCTTCTACCATGGTTAGTACATAGCGCTTGCCCTGGCGTGTCTGGGCAGTGTGATGTAATCAATCTGCCAGGCCTCCCCGTATTTGTACTTAGACCACCGCCCCCCATACCAGAGGGGCTTCAGTCGCTTGGCCTGCTTAATGGCAGCGCACGTCTCACAGTCACGAATAACCTGAGAGATACTGTCCATGGTTAGATCCACCCCTCGGTCTCGTGCCCACTTATAGGTGGCATCTCTACCCTGGTGGCCTGAGGCATCGTGGGCCCATCGTGCTAAGAATAACTCTCCCTTATGCTCCCAGTCGAGATCTATCTTCAACTCCCCTATCTTTGCAGCCTGATGTACTTGCTGGTTGTTTTGCTGCTCTTCATTAGCTCTACTTCTGGGGACATGGGCATCTACATGGCGAACCTTCACAGGTAACTTCTCTAACCGAGTAGCGATATCCTTCCACTCTTCAGCAGCCCAAATTGGTTTTCCTCTGCGCTGCCAGTTGGCCTCTTTCCATCTCTTCAGCCATCCCCATAGAGCGTTGGCTGCCATCCAAGAATCGGTATACAAATAGAGCCTTGGCCACCTCTCTCTCTCTGCAATACCTAGGGCCAGTTGAATAGCTTTGATTTCAGCAAATTGACTGGATTCACCCTCTCCTTCAGTAGCCTCTGCAACCCGTCGAGTGGGACTCCATACAGCTGCTTTCCACCTCCGTTTCATCCCTATGACCCGACAAGAACCATCAGTGAATAGGGCGTAACGTGTTTCTTCTACTGGCAACTGATGGTATGGCGGAGCTTCCTCAACCCGGGTCACTGGCTCTTGCTCCTCATCTGCGACACTAAAGCTTTCACCTTCGGGCCAATTTGTAATTATTTCTAGAATCCCAGGGCGATTTAACTTCCCAATCCGAGCGCGCTGCGTAATGAGGGCAATCCACTTACTCCAAGTAGCACTGGTGGCATGGTGGGTAGAGGGAACCTTTCCTCTGAACATCCATCCCAGCACCGGTAGTCGGGGTGCGAGAAGGAGTTGTGCCTCTGTACCAATCACCTCTGAGGCGGCTTGGACTCCTTCATAGGCGGCCAAGATTTCCTTTTCTGTTGGAGTATAGTTATCTTCAGACCCCCTGTAGCTCCGACTCCAAAATCCCAATGGTCGGCCTCGGGTCTCGCCAGGTAGCTTTTGCCAAAGGCTCCAGGACAGACCATGGCTCCCGGCTGCAGAGTAGAGCACATTCTTCACATCTGGTCCTGTCCTGACTGGACCAAGGGCTACAGCATGAGCGATCTCCTGCTTGATCTGGACAAAAGCTTGCTGCTGCTCAGGGCCCCAATGGAAGTCGTTCTTCTTGCGGGTAACCAGATAAAGGGGTCTCACAATCTGACTATACTCAGGGATGTGCATCCTCCAGAAACCTATAGCACCTAAGAAAGCCTGTGTCTCCTTCTTATCAGTTGGTGGGGACATAGCAGTGATTTTGTTAATAACATCCGCAGGAATCTGATGCCGTCCATCTTGCCACTTCACCCCCAAGAACTGAATTTCTCGGGCAGGTCCCTTGACTTTGCTCTTCTTAATGGCAAATCCGGCGTCCAGGAGAATATGAATTATCTTCTCTCCTTTCTCAAACACTTCTATTGCCGTGTTCCCCCAAACAATGATATCGTCAATATATTGTAAATGTTCTGGAGCCTCACCCTCTTCTAGTGCAGCCTGGATCAGTCCATGACAGATGGTAGGACTGTGTTTCCACCCCTGGGGCAATCGGTTCCAGGTGTACTGCACTCCCCTCCATGTAAAAGCAAACTGAGGCCTGCATTCTACTGCCAGAGGGATGGAGAAAAACGCGTTAGCTATATCAATGGTCGCGTACCACTTTGCTGCCTTGGACTCCAGCTCGTACTGCAGTTCCAGTATGTCCAGTACAGCCGCACTCAGTGGTGGAGTCACTTCATTCAAGGCACGATAGTCCACAGTCAATCTCCATTCTCCGTCAGATTTTCGCACGGGCCAGATAGGGCTGTTAAAAGGTGAGTGGGTTTTACTGACCACCCCTTGGCTCTCCAGCTCTCGAATCATCTTGTGGATGGGGATCACAGCATCTCGATTCGTCCGGTACTGCCTGCGGTGCACTGTTGAGGTGGCAACTGGCACTCGCTGCTCCTCTACCTTCAAAAGTCCTACTGCAGATGGGTCCTCTGATAGTCCAGGCAAGGTATTCAATTGTTTAATACCCTCTATCTCAACTGCAGCTATTCCAAAAGCCCACCTGAATCCCTTAGGATCTTTGTAATAGCCATTCCGGAGAAAGTCTATGCCCAAAATACACGGAGCCTCTGGACCAGTCACAATTGGATGTTCCTGCCACTCCTTCCCAGTCAAGCTCACCTCAGCTTCCAACAACGTCAACTGTTGTGATCCCCCCGTCACTCCAGCAATGGAAACAGGTTCTGTCCCCACGTGTTCCGATGGCATTAAGGTACATTGTGATCCAGTGTCAACCAATGCTTCATAGTCTTGTGGCTCTGATGTGCCAGGCCATCTGATCCACACCTTCCAAAAAACCCGGTTCTCCCGTGCCTCTTCCTGGCTGGAGGCAGGGCTCCTCTAAGCCAGATTGTCCTTCTTTCCTTGGGCATATGCCTTGGAAGTTCCTTCAAGGGGATCGGACATGTCATCGTCATCATCATACTTAACATCTCGGCTACGAGTGACCGGAGCTGCTATCTTTTTGGTTATACTTTCTCTTCTCTTCAAATCACGCACCCGTTGTGCCAAAGCAGCGGTGGGTTTTCCATCCCATCTTCTCATGTCTTCTCCAGACTCACGCAGGAAAAACCATAACTCAGCCCGTGGGATGTACCTTCTCTCCCCATCAAAGGAGCGCCGGCGTTGGACACCAGGGCTTCTAATTTGTACGGCTGAGATTTGAATAAGGTCCTCCTTAATCTCTTCCCGGAGTTTCTTATGATTCTCCTCTATTTTGTCTTCTAGTTTCTGCAGTCGGGTTTCCACTGCTGCAATTCTGGCATGAGTTGGGCCATGCACAGCATCTGCGTACGCTCGAAGCTTCTTTGCCATATCGAGCACAGTCTCATATGTATCATCTCGCTTCATTATTGCTAGGGCGGAAGCGTATTCAGGTGGCCCAAGTCGCACAAGTTTCCTCCACATTATCGGAGTGCATGGTACCAGGTCCGGATTCCTAGTTGTTGTGTCATCTGAGAAAACGAGCTCTGCGACCGCCATCTCTCTCAGGCGTTGGATCCCCTGTTCTATGGTCTTCCACCGTGTCTGCTGCATATAGAGATCATCCGTACACAGGTACCGTTCTGCTACGCTTCTTAGGACCCGTTCCCAGAGGCTGTGAGGGTTAGCCCCCCTCATCACACCTTGATCGATGGCAGGATCATGTGACAGGGATCCCAAATGCCTCACTTCAGTACCATCCAAAATCGTAACCTCCCCTGCAGCATCCCAAAGGCGGACTAACCAACTAATAATAGATTCGTCAGGTTGTCGGCTGTAATCCTTTCTTAGGCCTCTGAGGTCCTTCAGAGAAAAGGAGTCAATATTGGCTCCAGATTCTGTGCCCCTTGATGTGGCCTCTGATTTTGGTGAGGGTCCTTCTTCTGCATCATCGTCATCATCCTCCACCTTCCGATCGGTCTTGCCTTTACACTTTCCACCTCTTGTATTAGCTGCAACAGCCATGGTTTGGGGCCTATTGTCTGATTCAGCTGCTAGCCTGGAGCCTGGGATGTTAGCTGCAGCCTGGGTCACTGGGATAGTAACTAACATATCTCCCCTTTCTGCTATCTGCTGCTCCACAGTATCTAGCAGAGTACGGTAAACAAACGCCAAGGCCCAGCTCACTGCAGTAATCCTTTCTTCCTTAGTATTACCATGGCACTTCTCCCTCAAATACTTTGCCACCTCGACTGGATTCTGAATTTGATCAGATGGAAAGTCCCAGTCTATAGGATCAGAAAATCCCTTTAAAGTCTGGCCCATATCCTCCCATTTCCCACTCCAGTCAAGATTTTTCCTGCTTTGTTTTACTCCTGAATCAGGAGTCTCTCTAACCCCTCTAGAAATCTCAGCTTTCATTTTATATACACTCCAGACAGTATAGACAAGGCTTAATAAATTAAATGCCAGAAAGATGGTTTCTTTCAAACTCAGGGGAAAGTCAGTATTTTCTAATAGAGATGTCAACAATTTGTAGGAGAAGAAGGAAGACAAAGGCTGAAAAGCCCCTTCCTCTTCTTCTCCCCAAACAAACTGAGTACACAGCCATGACAACAATCCATACATTCCTGAAATAAAGTCCAGCACTGTTATCCGACACATCATCACACATAAGGCCAGCACAATGATTATTCTGGTTAGTGCCCCCCGCTTACAAAAGCTACTTATTAGGGACAACACCAGAGCTATTTTTGGGTAAGGAAATAACCCTAGGGACCACAAAGGTATTAAAACTTCAAAAGCCCCTAGGGACCAGAAAAACCGGCAAGCTTCCACTCCAAATGACATTATGAATCACCAATATGCCCACAAAACAACCAAAACCAAAATATTATTGTTATAGGTTTTTTTTTTCCACTGTTTTTTGCCTCCGGTTTCCCGGCCAACGCACCAAAAATTTATTGTCCTGGTTTAGGACAAATTAGGGGAAATCTCCAAGAGGGAGCCCCCCAGAACAAAACAAACCTCCAACCACCCCTCCCCCAACACCGGGTTCGGGAAGGAATTTCTCGGAGGAGCAAAGTGGAAAACAAAACCTATTTATTTACAAGTAACAAAAGAACACTCCCCAACACAAGAACAGAAAAGGGACCAGACTGTGTTGTGGAGGGCGCCGAATCTTCTCCAGCAGGCTTCGGGTGTCCTGGAGCTCGCAGGTCAGAATCCGGAGCCGGTCCAGTATCTTCAGGGGAGGGTAAGAAAGAGAGAGAGAACAAAAGAAAAAGGAAAAAAAAAAAAACCAGCGCAAAAGCAAAAAGCAAGCAAGCAAGCAAGCAAGCAGCTAGCAAAGCCAAGCAGCAAAAGCCAAAAGCCAAAAGTGCCTGGTCACACACCCCCCCCCCCCCCCCTCCTCTCTTCCCCATCCCGCCACAGCCAGACTGCCAGGGGGGGGTGGGGGAAAAGGCACAGCTGCCAGACATAACACACGATATTGGGATAAAGGCTGTCACCCCATGACAGGGGGAAGGAAGAGTGACTTGGAGGAGAAACATTTGGATTAGAAATAGTGTGACAGTTGGGCTTAGTATCTTTGACCATGGGGTTTATATTGTAGCTGGAGGGTGAGGCAAAGGGCATTGCCATTTTGTCAGGTGTTGGGGAGGAAGGGCCTTGATCTAGGATGAACTCCCAGGGTGGAATTCTGGAGGCATGGCCCAGGGTGGAGGTGGAATGATTGACCGTGGGGGCATGACCCACTGTTGTGAGGGTGGAGTCTGGAGGTTTGTTCAGGGTGGAAGAGAAAGTTGTGGTAGCAGGAAGTGGAGAAGCCAAGATGGAGGGAGGATGGTCAGGCTCAGGGGCATCTGGAAAATTTTTAATGATCCACTTCACGATTGATTTTAATTTGTTCTTTGAATATATTTGGGCATGATCCGTGAGAATTAACTTAAAGCATCCCTGTATGCTCCTTTCTACTTTGAGAATCCGGCTGTCCATTTTTCTCTTTCTCCGCCTCAGGTGGAACAACCACTGGAACACTTCAAATCAATTATTGGATGTGGATGCGTATTGTAAAAACACAGTGGCAAAATGGTGATAATTGTCCTGCATTTCCCCAAACCCACCTGCAATCCTATGCAGGTGAAACTGTCGTTGTCCCTGTGGATCCTGGCCAAGGTCCCTCAAAGCAATGATGAATCTTCTGGCCCAGTACAATCAAAAATCCCGGGGAGCGCTGGCCTATCCATCAGCTAACCCCAGCTGACATGACTGAATATCAGGGTCTCAAGGTTTGGGCGCCAAGGGTCTCAACGAGGTTGGCTGTGACAAACCATTCTGGTTCCCCAACTTCAGGGCAAGGGTGGTGAAAATGAAAAGCAGCAGATGCTGGGGAAGATGAAACAGAAAAGCCTTATAAGTATGATTGCCTGGCAAAAGAATTTGAGAATATGGAAACTATAAGCGAGATTGAAATGAAAGCAAGCTTTGAGATACCAAGCCTTAGTTACTGAACAAATACAAAACAATAGTATGGCCGGCTGAAGGTAATCTTCTTTTGATGAAACAATACCTTCTGCTTGCAGACAGGTCCAAAGGTCAGAGCAGACCCTACTAGTTTGGCAGAAGGGGTCCAGAGAGTAGTTTTTATGGTATAAAATGTAACACAGTATGGTAATGTAATGATTCTAATAGGCTGTTTGCAAATGCTATAAGATTTGTATCTTGTATTATATTGTTTAGTGAAAATTAGAATATGCAGCACAGAAGATTTATTGTATTGTAACAGGAACGCCCCTCCTCTTTCTGGCATTCATTTTGGGCGCCTCTTTCGAGCTCCTCTTTTGGGCCTGCTCTGCGCTGTGGCTGGCTCCAAACAAGGCCCCTGCACCCACACCCTTTGCAATAAACCACAAGTTCCAAGACCTGGCTTCAGACATCTCTTGTCTCTGTCCGTCCCAACCGTCCTAGTCCCCAATGATCCTACAAGCAGGATCAATGGAGTTGTCAAAAAAAACTTTAATAGCAGGGTGAAAAACAATAAACATGGAGAAGTCCAGCACAGTACAAGGGGTGGGATTCAAAGACCTGAGATAAAGGCGAAGAAACAATATATAAACTTGAGGGTAGAACACTCTAGAACAATAACCATATAGGGGAAACAAGTAACCAATAGAGGAGGAGAACTTGGACAACTTAGCATAACAACACTAAAGGCTTATGGGGGAACTCTCAAACTCACCCTAAGTTAAACAAATGATTCCCAGGGCTTAAAATCACGCCCAATACTTCTGGGGTAAAATCTGGCTGACTCTGAGTTACAGCTGGGCTAACTCCCATATCGCTGCTTTACTCTGGTCCCTTGGGACCATGTGGCCCAACAGAGCCACAAAGATGTCCTGGCTTCCACGAGGCTCCACAGTGTCACAATGGTCCCTTGGATCCATGGTGCTCTGCAGTGTCACAATGGCCCCTTCATTTCACAAGGCTCCCAAATGTCACATTGGTCTCCATAGGAAGGAAACCACAGAGCCCCCATGTTTCAGGAGCTGATGAACAGCAACCACCAGAGGCCAAGGCAAGACCTGTCTGTCCTGGCAGGTTTGCTTGGAGCAACTCCTGGATATTTGAAATATGAATGTGGAGTCCTAATTTAAAACATTTGTGCCTGGAGAAGAGGGATAGGGGTTTCTTCATAAAAAGAAAAGCAGAGAACCCTTTCCAGTGTTTGGAAAACAGGTAAGTGCTGCCCCTCAGGAGTCAAAGACAAGCCAGACTTGTCTGTCCTGGCAACTTGTCTGGCAGGAATACTTGTATACACAGAAATTTGGAGGTGGAATCCAAATTTTGACCATGGATACCTGGAAAATATGGACAGTTCTTTTCCATAAAAAGAAGAGCCCAGAGCCCCAGTGTTTCAGGAGCAGATGGGAGTGGCCTTCAACATTTCAAGGTCAGCCAGACCTGTCAGGTGACCCCAGGGAAACCAAGGCAGCCACACCTATTTCATGTTCCCTTGGTTCCACTGGGCCCTGCAGTGTCACAATGGTTTTCTTGCTTCCATGATGCCCTAAGGTGTCATAATGGCCCCTTGCTTAGTCAAGTCCTTAAGGATCTTAATACTCTCCATAGTTCCACAAGGCCCCACAGTGTCCTAATGGCCTTTGGGTTCCATGAAGCCTTGCTGTGTCACCATTGCCCCTTGGTTCCATTGGGGCTCAGTACTACAACAATGATTTCCCTGAATCCACAGGGATTTTCCAATGATTTCCCTGAATCCACACACTATTCATTCTCCCATAGTGTGAGAATAGCCTCATGGAAGCATGGGACCCTGCAGGGTCACAATGTTCCTTTGGTTCCATGGGGCCCCACAGTGTCACAATGGTCTCCATGATTCCATGGGGCCTTGCAATGTCACAATGCTCTCCATGGATCCACAGCGCCCCGCAGGATCACAATGGCCCTTTGGCTCCACGAGGCCCTGAAATGCAGCAATGGCCTCTTGGTTCCACAAAGCCCTGCTGCTTCACACTGGGCCCTTGGGACCATGTAGCCCAAGAGAGACACAAAGATGTCCTTGGTTCCATGAGGCCCCACAGTGTCACAGTGGTCCCTTGGCTCCATGGTGCTCCGCAGTGTCACAATGATCCCCGTGGTTCCACAAGTTCCTACAGTGTAACAATGCCCTTTTGCTCAAAAATGCCCCGCAGTGTCAAAGTGGTCTCCATAGGAAGGAAAGAACCGAGCCCCGGGTCATATGAGAGGCAGTCCCGAGAGGCTGTGGCTAGCCAGAATTGATTGTATTGGCAAATTTTGTTTGGGAGTAACCCTTGGATATAGGGAATTTTAGAGGTCGAATCCTAATTTTGGCCATTGGAGCCTAGACAAGAAAGACTGTTCTTTTCCATAGAAAGGAAAACCCAGAGCCCCAGTGCTTCACAGTCAGATGAGAAGTGGCCCTTGGCGTGCCAAATTCAGGGGGACCGCTCAGACAGTCCCCAGGAGGCCAAAGCAGGCAGACCTGTTCCGTGGTCCCTTGATTTCATGGGTCCCCATACTACCACCCCATACTGTATTCTCCTTGATTGCATGAAGTCTTGCAATGTCACAATGGCTTCTTGGTTTCATGAGCCCCAACAGAGTCACAAGGGTCCATTGGTCCCACGCAGACCTGCTGTGAAACAATGGCTCCTTGTTTCTATTTTAAATCAATCACAATCAAACCTCAGTTTGATCACTGATCCTTGCTTCCATAGGGCCCATGATTTGCACAATGGTTTCCTTGATTCCGTGATTCCTGGATTCCACAGTCTCACCATAGTTTCCTTGGATCTCCATTGTCACAACTGACCTATGGTTCCATGAGGTTCTGTAATGTCACCGTGGTCACTGTCAGAGGCTGAATGAGATCGATGTCCCGAGACACCTTGAGATGCTCGGAATGCCCGTGTGGGGCCCGGGCTGGGTCAGGCCTTGGTTTGTGGTGGGACAGAGCCCCGCCCCCAACCCTGGCAGAGCTGTCAATCACACAGCAGGAGGAGTGGTAACTTTCACAGACTTGCTTCTGTGGCCACTGGAGCTGACAGGTCGGTTAGCCGCTCTCAGAGTGACCGGTGGAGACTACGAGTCCTGCCACTCCCAGGTTCTCCAGGAGAATCCCGAGTAGTGGCTCCGTCTGCGGCGTGGTGATGCAGGCGAGAGCAGGACTGCGAAGAACTGCGGTAAAGGAATGAAGGAGCGGACATGCGTGTGGATGCCATGGCGCTTTATTTGACCCAAGCGGGGCCAGTGACGGTGTCAGGAAAAAGCCATTAGGGAGGCATTTAAAAAGGGGAAGGGGGTAATGCAAGGAGACACGAGGGACCAATGAACAAAGCCCAGGGGAGGAGCGAGAGACACAACTAAACCAATAGGAAGGGCCAAGGGGAGGGAAGAGGCTTGGGAGAAAAATCATATGCTAGGTGAGGGATGATTGACATAAAAGATTCTCGACATAGAGGAGATGGTTACAATGATTGACAGGTAACAGGTGGGAGGAACAAACCATTAGGAGGGAGAACGTGGGGGGAACTGAGGGGCAAACGAAAATCTTAGCTTATAAAAACTAACCAGCTTTACAATAACCCATATAAAACACACACAATGCTACAACTTTCTGCTGATTGGCAGAGCTGCCAATCAATAATACAACAGGCAGAGCTGGTGCTACTCTGACTCTGACTGGGCAAGTGACTGGCAGTCCCACCCCAGGGGCAGGCCCATGAAGGCCCAGGGGGCTAAAAGCCGGAGCACGAGGCCAGCCTGTGGTCTGGATCCTGCCTTCTAATGGGGTTCCTCTGTTGGCAATGCTGGAACCCCAGCACTTGGCACCCATGTGTGTGTCTTTCTGTAGATCTTCTGTCTTTCTGTCCTCTATTTCTTCTTCTAATCCTACTTACCTGGAATATTTTTGGGTAACTTAACATCTTAAGGGGAAATGTTTTTAGGTTAAATGGGCTAAGTAAATGACGGTAATGCTTTGATAAGAGTTTTATGTTGAAGTGGATGTTGTATTAAATGCTTAGCCCAAGTTCCTTGATTGTCTCTATTTTGCCAGTAAAATTTTGTGTAATTTTGACCTCTTAGCTCAGTTGGTTAGGGCATGGTGCTGGTATCACTGAGGCTGTGGGTTCAATTCCTGAGTGGGCCATTCACTTAAGAGCTGGACTTGATGATCCTTGTGAATCCCCTGCTATTAAGAGTATTCTTTAGCATCTGTCCGTGTTGAGAATATCTGGTTGGTGTTTCTCCTGTGCACCAAACTCAAGTCAAGGAACCTTTGGTTATCCCCAGCATTTCAGTGTTCTGGGGTGTTCCAGCCCTGCAGGCTCACAATGGCCTCTTGTTTCCATGAGGCCCCACAGTGTCCCACTGGCCCCTTGGTTCCATGGGCCCCAACAGTGCCACAATGATCCCCTTGGTTCCACAACTTCCCACTGTGTCCCACTGGCCCCTTGGTTCCATGAGGATCTGGAGTGTCACACAGGTTTATGACATTTGTCCTTGCTGCCCCTCACATCCCACTGCCCCACAAACAGCCCCGAGCCACCCGTGAGGGACAGGCCCTGCTGTCCCAGGCTGGGCTCAGGGCTTGGCCTTTCTGTTCCCCCAACCAGCCCAGGCCTTGCTCAGCATTGCAGTTCCCTGCTCAGAGCCTTTGGCTCCCTGCAATCCTGGCCTCAAGGATCTGCTCTCACCAGGCCCTGGGCAGCCTTTGGCACTCCCTGCCCTCACTGGGGCCCAGTGATGCTCCAAGAGACTTGGACTTTTGCTGCTGATTCCTTGAGCAGCTCCTTCAGCCTCCTCTCAGTGCCTGAGGGTTCTGGACTCAGCCCCAAACCCACCCTGGGGCTCAATAAAATACACAAAGCCCTTGGGGGCTCTTTGTCTTCCTTCAATGGTCTTGAACTCTCCAGTACTTGAACAGCTGATTGGAGTCAGTTTGGAGTTCTGTTAAGGAGGAAGACTTCGAAGTGCACCTCATGACTTTTTTTGTTTACTAAATGAATCTGTTTTTATTTTCCATTTCAGAGAAGAGCCAATAGAAGCATTCCCTAGATAATCTTGATGCTGAATGTCTCCTTAGGAGGTCTGTGCATGGAAAAGAATGAGCTCCTTGAGGGCTGACCCTTTTTGGACAAGCTGCTCCTCACCCCCAGCCTCACCATGTCTGACATGGCCCACCTGGCACTGACATCCCTGTGCCCTGCAGCAGAACCTTGTCCCCTGAGCTCTGCAGCTCCATGTCCCAGCCCATTGCACCATGTCCCACCTGCTCTCATCAGGGCTCTGCCCACACACAGGCCCAGGAGAAGTTTTCCTGTTGGGAAGGAAAGAATGGAAAAGCCTGAGCAGGTTTCCTGAACAACAAACCCCACTCAGGAGCCACCTGCTCAGTCCAGGCTTCCTGGAATGGTGTCACCTTTCTACAAGGGACAGTGTGAGCAGAAATGATCTAAGGGAGCAGAATTCTCTGAGTCTCCCAGCTGAATTCTCTGTCCCTGTCCTTTCCCTGGATCTCTGTTGCAGATGGAAGCTGCTGGTGCCATCCTCACCTTTAACCTCTCTCTTGAATGCAAACAGATGTTCCCAGCTGTGTTAAGCAGGATTTGCTCAATGTTCCTACAAAAGTTTTGTCTTCCTCATGGAATGAAGGGGCCATTTTGGCACTGAGGTGGTCACGTGGAAGCAAGAAGCCAGTTGTGACCCTGGGGTCCCATGGATCCAAGGGGCCATGGTGACACAGCAGGGCCACGTGGATCCAGTGGTCCATTGTGACACTGTGTATCCAAGGAGACCATGGAGACACCCCCAGAACCTCATGGAACCAAGGAGTCCATGGTGACCCAGCGGGGCTGCATGGAGCCAATGGTCCATGGTGACACTGCCCATCCAAGGAGGCCATTTGGACACTGCAGAAGCTCATGGAGCGAGGGAGGCCATTGTGACACTGAAGAACTTCATGGCACCAAATATCCATGGTGACACAGCAGGGCATCATGGGAACCAAGGAACTGCTGTTGACAGTACAGAAACCCATGGACCCAGGGGCCCTTGTGGCACTGCAGAACCAAAAGAGCTGCTGGACCTTGTGCCCTGGCCCTGCACAGCTCCTTGGGAGGCACGGCAGGAGCAGCTCCCTGGGAGCCTCGGGAATGTCCCTCTGGGATCCACGGCACACACTCCCAGGGGCTGGAATGGCAGTTCCCAGCCAGGAAATGATGTTCCTGCCCTTGAAGGCAAAGCTCTTAAGAAGGAGCCAGAAGCCAAGTGGAGCAAGATCTTACAGTGACATTTCACTGCCAGCCTTCATAACTTCACCC